>NC_059440.1:3971684-3992798 GCF_021028975.2 Sphaerodactylus townsendi | reverse complement strand
AAAGAAAGAAAGAAAGAAAGAAAGAAAGAAAGAAAGAAAGAAAGAAAGAAAGAAAGGGAAAAAATCTGATGAAGCAGCCATCAACCAAAAGGGAAGAGAGCCCAAGAAGAAGAAGAAGAGTTTGGATTTATATCCCCCCTTTCTCTCCTGTAAGGAGACTCAAAAGGGGTGACAAACTCCTTGCCCTTTCCCCCTCACAACAAACACCCTGTGAGGTAGGTGGGGCTGAGAGAGGTCCGAAGAACTGTGACTAGCCCAAGGTCACCCAGCTGCCGTGTGTGGTTATCTGGTTCCCCAGATAAGCCTCCACAGCTCAAGCGGCAGAGCTGGGAATCAAACCCGGTTCCTCCAGATTAGAATTTACCTGCTCTTGACCACTACGCCACTGCCGCTCCCATCTTGATTAGAAGAATCCATCTTGATTAGAAAAAAGATCCATAACCCCAGTTCCTGTTTCTTGCCAGAAGCAGCTGGAAGGTCTACAAGCAGGGCATCGAAACCCAGGACACCTGGTATTCCTGCCCTCAAGAATTGGTATTCAGAGCTCCACTGCTTCTTAACATGGAAGTTCCATTTAGCTTTCATGGCCAGCCGCCATTGATAGATACATTCATGTAGAATATTTGACTATTTCCCATTGAAATCCACCTTCGTCCAGTGTTAGAGTTGAAGTAGAATTTGTCTCCAGACTAGAGCAATCAGTTTCCCTTGAGAAAATGTCTGCTTTTCAGGGTGGATTCCAAGTAGGGCTGTCAACTCCAGGTTGGGGCCTGAAGGTCTTCTGGAATTACAACTGATCTTGAGAGATCAGGTCTACTGAAGAAAATGGCTGCCTTGCGTGGTGAACTCTATGGCATTATACACTATGGAGAGCACTGCCGTCCCCAAGTGCCACTCCGAATTTCTAGGTATTTCTCAACCCAGAGTTGGCAACCCTTTATCAACCCCATATCACAGTGGTATGGACTACAACGGCTTGTCCATGGCCACATAGGAGGAGGAGAAGAAGAAGAAGAAGAAGAAGAAGAAGAAGAAGAAGAAGAAGAAGAAGAAGAAGAAGAAGAAGAAGAAGAAGAAGAAGAAGAAGAAGAAGAAGAAGAAGAAGAGGAGGAGGAGGAGGAGGAGGAGGAGGAGGAGGAGGAGGAGTTTGGATTTATATCCCCCCTTTCTCTCCTGCAGGAGACTCAAAGGGGCTTACAATCTCCTTGCCCTTCCCCCCTCACAACAAACACCCTGTGAGGTAGGTGGGGCTGAGAGAGCTCAGAGGAACTGTGACTAGCCCAAGGTCACCCAGCTGGCGTGTGTTGGAGTGCACAGGCTAATCTGAATTCCCCAGATAAGCCTCCACAGCTCAAACCCGGTTCCTCCAGATTAGAATGCACCTGCTCTTAACCACTACGCCACTGCTGCTCCATTAGGGGAA
This sequence comes from Sphaerodactylus townsendi, assembly GCF_021028975.2. Taxonomy (NCBI): domain Eukaryota; kingdom Metazoa; phylum Chordata; class Lepidosauria; order Squamata; family Sphaerodactylidae; genus Sphaerodactylus; species Sphaerodactylus townsendi. The sequence goes on along the minus strand of NC_059440.1, from coordinate 3,991,375 downwards.
TTCAGCACAGAATAAATAAATGAGGTAGTAAGACGCAGCAAAGTTTTTGTTTGGAAGCATGTCCGACGAACAGACAGAGAAAAATAAGACATTCCCTGAAAATAAGACATGGCGCATCTTTGGGAGCAAAAATTAATATAAGACGCTGTCTTATTTTCGGGGAAACACGGTAAAAGTCATCTAAGCTTGTGGCAATGAATCCCAGAGGTCAATTACGCCTTCCGAGTAGAAGGATTTATTTTTGTCCGTTCTGATTCTCGTTAAAGGCTGCCCTGAGTTCTCGTGGGTATACAGAAAACAAAATCTCGACCTTGTACATCATTTTATCATGTTTCAGTTGTATCTCAGTAAAGGAGCTGTTTAACTCAGGTTTCTCTCCCCCACCCGCCACCCATTCGATTCGAGTCCAATTCTTTGTCTGTTCAAGCCCTCCAGAAGTCCCTCCTTCCTTCCTAACGACTGTGCTGTTTATATTATATGTTTTTTAAGATTCTGCATCTCTGCGTGCCACTGTAGGTAACAGCATAGGATATTTACTCAAGTGGCCATTCTTCTCACGCTAACAAAAACTTCCCAATGTCGGCCATTTCCCTAAACAATCGCGACAGATCAGATAAAGATTCTTTTTTAAATTAAAAAAAATCATAAACACACTCTGGAGAGACTCATTTGTTTCATTCAGGGGATGGCCAGTTGGTCTGGGCCAGTTGGTCTGGGGCAGCATCATGCTGGCAGGGGATGGTGGGAGCTGTAGTCCATGAACATCTGGAGGGCCGCGAGTTCGACACCTATGCTGTAGAGTTTTTGAGGCAGGAAACATTCAGAGGTGATTTGCCATTGCTGACTTCTGTGTGGAGTTGAGAGTTCTGAGAGAACTATGGCCATGCTGGCAGGGGCTGATGGGAATTGTAGTCCATGAACATCTGGAGAGCCGCAGGTTGCAGACCCCTGAGTCAACAAGCCAGCAGGGACCTCATGTTTACGTGGTTGCTCTTCTACACAACACTCATCTTTTGATGTCAAGTCACAGTTGACTTATGGTGACCCCCCAATGTTTTCTAAGTGACAGACACAGAAGTGGTTTGAGCCTGCCTGCTTCTGCATCATGACCTTGATATTGGTTGGTGGTCTCCCTTCCAAATTCTAACCAAGGCCAACCCTGCTTAGCTTTTGAGATCTGACAAGACCAGGCCAGCCTGGACTGTCCGGGTCAAGGCACACAATGCGTTGTGGTGGAGAAACGTGCTATCGAGTCACACCTGACTTACAGCGACCCTGTAGAGCACAGGTGTCAAACTCCAGATGTTATGGACTACAGTTCCCATCATTCGCGGCCAGCATCATGCTGTCAGGGGATGATGGGAACTGTAGTCCATAACATCTGGAGGGCCGCGAGTTTGACACCTATGCTCAGTGGCGGGATCAAAAAATTTTAGGAACAGGTTCCCATGGTGGTGGGATTCAAACTCTGGCGTAGCGCCAATGGGGCGGGGCGGGGTACGAAGGGGGTGTGGCCGGGCATTCCAGGGGCGGGGCATTCCTGGGTGGGGCTGTGCCAAGGATGCCGGTCCTTGGGCGGGAAACGAATGCACGCAGGTGCAGGCTGCCACACATGCCGGTGCACCTCCTGCTAGACTGCTTCAAGTTCTGCGCGCTACTGCTGAGAGGAGGGGCGTAACTAAGGCCAAAATCACGTGGCAAAACCACCCATTAGTAACCCCCTCTCGGTACACACAAATCATTAGTAACCTACTCTCGGGAACCTGTGAGAACCTGCTGGATCCCACCTCTGCCTATGCTGTAGTGTAGAGTATAGGTGTCAAACTTGCAACCCTCCAGATGTTATGAACTACAGGGCCGCGAGTTCGACACCTGTGCTGTAGAGTTTTCGAGGCAGGAAACATTCAGAGGGGATTGGCCATTGCTGACTTCTGTGTGGAGTTGAGAGTTCTGAGAGAACTGTGACCGGCTCAAGGGCGCCAAGCAGGCTTCGTATGCAGGAGTGGGGAATTGAACCTTCTTCTCCAGAGTAGAGCCCACTGCTCTTAACCAGTATAGGGGATAGGGCGGTATACTAAATTTATAATAATAATAATAATAATAATAATAATAATAATAATAATAATAATATACCTGCTGGCTCTGTAATGCAATGCGATATTCTAGCCGTGTCCAAATTCTGGGGTTGGCATCAAGAGGCAAATATGATGCTCCCCACGGATATTTCGAACGACCCTTTGAACCCCCCCCCCCCAAAAAAAATTTTTTAGCTTCAATCCACAGATGCAGGCGAAATGTCAGGACAGAATGCTGCTAGAACACGGCCAGACAGCCCGGAAACCACACAGCACCCCAGACTTATAAACCCCTCCCTCACCCCCCTGGAGGGCTCACAGCACAAGTTCAAATATTGCTCATTTCTATTTTATAAAGCATATATTGGATTTTTATGCAGCAGGGTCCTTGAGGATTATCGGCTGCCCTCTCCCCTCCTTGGAAGAACTCTATAATTCCCGACGCCTAAAGAAAGCCCCAAATATTCTGAGAGACCCGTCTCATCCGGCACACTCTCTTTTTGAACTGTGACCATCCGGCAGACGATACAGGTCTATCAAAACTAGGACCAAGAGGCTTAGAGACAGCTTCTACTCTAGAGCTGCGGCTATGCTGAACTCCGCGGCTTCGTGTTGATGTGTTTGGGGCTGTGTAGGGATGGGTGGAGGAAGGGGAAAGTGAGGATGGGGCATGAGTCTGAAATGGTGTGCATCGAGGAATGCTGCTGTAAATTCCGTTGTGCCTGCACAGTGACAATAAAATGCTTATGCTTATGCTTGATACCCTAATACTGTTGCCCCTTTGTTCATCTGAATGATTCCTCTGAGAGTCGCCCCTGCTGAGTATAAACGCCTCGTGCCTTGGGGGAACTCAGCAAATTTGCTAGCAGTGGGTTTTTGCATGGAACCTGAGCCACGGCGAGCAGGTCACTTTGACAAAACCCAAATTTGATCCTCAGATCACGTTTTCGGGGACGGAGTGACACCAACTGCATGGATTTGGCCCATTCCTGATTTCATTCTTCCCATATTACAAACCCAAAAGATCTGCTCTATAGTCACAGCAAAGAAGGGGTTCGGTGGTAACTGGTAAGACTCCCCTAGTATTCAGGAACCCGGGTTCACAACGCCCTGAATCTCCCCAAGACCAGCTGCTCTTTTCCTCACTCTGACCTACCTCACAATGTTGTTGTGAACACAAGAGAAGAAGGGAAGAAGAAAAAACCCAAAAGTGCTGCTTGGGGGAAGGGCGGGAGAAAAGTGCGATCGTTTCCACTTGGGGTGATGGGGACGGAAAAATCAATCTGGAGATAAAATAGCACCCTCTCTTCCGAGAGAACCTGATACCATGTTACCGAAGCACTACACAAATAGCAGGGGGGAGAGACACAACAGCTACACGATGTACAGAACATCCTTTCGGTGCCGTTTGCTTTGAGCGTGATTCTGCCAACAGCCTTTCTAGTTATCCCTCCAGCTAAAAAAACACACCCCCAAGACCCAGTCTTGTTAGAAATCCTAATAAACCACAGGAATAGAATCCCAAAGATGCAAGGAAAAGAGGGGGGAAAGAAATCCACCCAAACCAGGAGAAGGTGCAGATTATAAAAGGAAACTATTTGGGAAGGTGGGTCCCCTGCCCCCTGTAATGGAAACCACGCAGCAGCATTTGTTGTGGGCAATTTGAGGCAAGCAGCAAGGTTTCCCCACAAAGCAGGTCCTACAAATCAAGGCACCCGGCAGGGACTTACCCTCTGAAGCGGCTGCAGTGCTGAGGAAGGAGAGCAGGACTAGGCTCTGAAACGGTCCCATGCTCTCCGGCTCTTCCAGATGCTCGGGGACGATGTGGCATCGATTTACGATGCTCTGTGCATGATCTGACCTGCTTCTGAGTTTTTATCCAGGAGACAGGCAACCGATCACTTCTCCTGGCTGCCCAAAGGCAGGAAAGTGGAAGACTCCTCCCTTTTTAAATTCCTCCAGCTATAAACTGCAATAAGTCTCTCTGTTCTATTTTTTTTCTCTCTCTCTCTCAAAGGGCTTGACTTCCTCCACACCTCTTAGCCGATCCTCCTTTTCCGAGCCTTACAGGATGAATCGAGTGGATGACTAGTAAATTATTACTTATGTTCAACGCTCTCTCCCCCGCCCCCATAATCAGTCTTGAGCAAGGGTTATTGGTAGATAAGTGAAAACATCTTCGGATTATTTCCTTGTTTCTTCGGGGAGGATCGCTCCAGCCACCTGCCTTTGAACCAGGACTGGGTCGCCAGAATGCTAGAAAAGGGGCTGGAAAGGATGTCTGAAAAGGATCAGAGTTGCCACCCCACCCCGCGAAAGAGTTTGAGGGCTTTTCGGCGTAGCAAAAAGGTGACAAGGAGGAAATGACGTAACATAGGACAAAGAAACACAGTGTTGGGAGGGAACTCAAGAGTCATCTAGTCCAACCCTTGTGCAACACAGGAAATGTGTATCTACCTCCCACACCATCTCTTCCCCCTGGTGACCCCTGCTCTAGGCCCAAAGGAAGACAAAAACCCTCCAGGATATGTGGTCAACCTGGCCTGGAGGAAATTTCTTTCCTGACCTGCGGTTGATCAGCGTGTACGAAAGATGAGCACTGAGTCATCCCTTTCTCTCATGACCTGCCTATGTTTATATGTCATGTATGTCGTAATGTGGCTGTTACTCTCTCCTATAATAGTAGCCCTCAGATCCCAATGAAGCTGGTAGACAAGATATTCAGGACAGATGTATGTGAATGTGGGGTGAACACTGAAAATACTACCTAAATGCTGAACTTTATTACGGCAAAATAGAACCTCCATGTTGTGAGGCAGTGTACCTCTGGATGCTGAGGAGGGCTTTGACCTCTGTGCCCTTCTTACCCAAAGCTTCTGAACAGCCACTGGGGGGAAAGGGTGCCAGACTTCAGGGTTTAATCCAGGGGTCTTCAAACTATGGCCCTCCAGATGTTCAGAGACTACAATTCCCATGAGCCCTACCACTTGGCCATGCTGGCAGAGGCTGATGGGAATTGTAGTCCATGAACATCTGGAGGGCCATAGTTTGAAGACCCCTGGTTTAATCTAAGCACCCCCCTGGACTGAGCATGTAGTGAGCATATTACTCCTAGGGTTACCAGCCTCCAGGTAACATCTGGAGATCTTACACTATTACGGCTGATCTCCATACGACCAAGGTCAATTCCTCCAGAAAAAATGGCTGCTTTGGAAGGTGGACTTTATGGTCTTATATCCCTCCCCTTCTGAAAACTCCATCTTCCTCTGGCTCCATCTCCCATATCTCCATCCCAGAGTTGCCAAACCAAACTTAACCCCTCCCCAAATTTAGTGTAGCTTAAAGACAATCGGTAAGGTAGAAGGGAAGGTTAGAACAAATAAGAAAAAGATAAAGATAGGCTGACCCAAAGGGAAATAGCAGAGAAAGAAGGAAGGGGGACACAGTCGGAAAGGTTGGGAAAATGAGGGGAAAGAGGGAAATAAAGAAAGGGAGCAGTTAAAATAGGCTGACCAGACGTCCCGCTTTTGGCGGGACAGTCCCACCCTCAAACAATTTGTCCCGCGTCCCGCAGGTTATTTCAATTGTCCCGATTTTTGGAAGGCTGCCGCACTGCCTTCTGGGGCACAAGGCAGTGTGGCAGCCTCCTGCGCGTGCGGCCGCAGGAGCACGGCCTTCTAGGGTGATGCCGTTTCCCGCCCATCCTGGTTCACAAAGGTGACCATCTGGTACTGAAAAGAATGGGAAAAGGGACCCCCCACACACACAGCTATATGGGGACAAGTTCAAGTATTTTTAACAACTGTCCGTAGTAAGGTCCAGGGCATATTAGTAATAAACCCCATTCCCCCCTCCCCAAGCCCTCCAGAGTTTGCCTGGAGCCCATAGGGTTGCCAACTATGGGCTGGACAATTCCTAGAAATTTGGGGTCGGAGCCTGGGGAGGGTAGAAGCCATTTTTACCATAGAGCTTTTGCCCAAATACCAGAGTGTCTCCATATTGTCAACGATGTGATGACATCACTTCTGGTTGGCACTGAAAGGGACATTGATCACTCTCCAGATCACAGTGATCAATCCCATGGAGAAAATGGCGGCTTTGGGGGCTACGGAATCACATGCCTACTGAGCTCCCTTCCCAAATTCTGCCCTCTGCAAGCTTCACCCTCACATTTCTAGGAATTTCCCTACCGGGAGGTGGCAACCCTTGGGGGACAGACGGAAACAAGTTTGTGAGGGTCCACTTAGATCGATTCTGCACTTGGGTTATCAACCTAAGTTCGAGCTGCGTTCGACCTGAGTGCTCCACACAACCACTGGGATCAATGTGGTTTTGTACCAGCTTTGCCCCGTGTAACGGTCAAATTTCCGACTCCAGTTGGGAACGACTACTTTTTCAGGGAACCCAGCTCGAACTCAGCTCGATTCCAGTAAAGTGCGGAATCTCTGGTGCCAGGAGTCCCCCATTCAGCCAATCACTGCTGAGTGTTTCGGGCATGCGTACAGCTGGCCAATCAAACAACGCCACCTTCGTCCCTCCACTCCTGTGGCAGTTTTTTAATAACGCGTGTGGGGATAGACGGAACGTGGCCGCAGAACAGTAGCCAATCGGAACGGAGCGGCGAAGAGGCACAGGATGATCCCGCCCTCCGAGCTGGGATCAAGCTGGTTGCAGTGGGGAACAACAATGGCTTCGACCTAGTTCAGTACCCTTCTCAGGGAACTGGGTCGAACCTATTTTACTCGGGTGTGGAATCGCCCTTAAAGGGATATACACAGATATTTATCTATCACAAATGTTAAGAGCTGAGGAGAACGGGAGCGACTGTTGATATCCTCCGTTTAACAGGAGGGAAACAACTCGGTAGAATCACAGGCGGCCTCTTACTTTCTTCGTTTGTCTTGTCCTGTGATGTAACAGTTACATATCTACATATACTGTTTAAGTAAAGTTTGTTGCAAGTTGATAAATGGACTGAGCCGTTTAGTCACACAACATATCATTAGTACTAGGATATGGAGGCATATTATTCGGATCAAGTTGTGAAGACTGGAAGTACTCGTCTTCACTTTCTAGCTCTTGCGTTGTTGATTTCTTTTATTTTTATTGTTTAAATAATTTTTATTGTATCAATAAAATTGTATTTATTGTATTTATCATACATACCTACATAAGCCTTTATTGGCATGGTCAGAAAAAAGTTACATGAATCGGGAACAATTGCATGGATACATGATAGATAAAAGGCCCCACTGGGAACTCTCAACTATCTCTGCAATGAAATTGGCGATCTCTTCAATTGTATGTATTGTTTCAATAATTTATTGTATCAATAAAATTTATTGTATTTATTGTATCAATAAAACTTGATCAGGATCAAGTTGCAAAGACTGGAAGTAGTCTTCACTTTCTATCCCTTGCTTTGCCGATTTCTTTTATTTTTATTTTTTAAATAATTTTTATTGTATCATTTGAATATTCCATTTTATATTAATACTCTTCTTCCTTCGTTTTCAAACAATACATTTCCCCCTTTTCCCCCTTCCCCCCTATATTTTCTTCATAGTTTTATCAAATAGCAGTAAGTTCATTCTTTGTAATCTCTTCTCCCATCTCTCCTCGTGGACTCCAGCTTCTTTCATCCAGTCCGCATATATGGTCCATATCTTCAACATTTCGCCCTGTTTATCTTGCCACAGTTTATTTTTTTGTTATTATATCGAAAATGTCCAGGTCGATTTCTTTTTAAAGAAACAAGCTAGCTCCCTGTTAAGTCCCTGCATGTGCCCAATAGCACGGGAAATCGACATTCCTCTGTTGTGTTTTTGACGCTGCAAAAATGGTGAATGTTTTGATAAACTGTGGTGCTTTTAGTTTCTCATCCTGCAAGGTTCCTCCTGCGTTCTAATAGAATAACCTGAATCTTAAGCCGCTGAAGAGCCTGAGAAAGAACTTCTTCTGTGGGAATAACAGGGAACCTTTCCTCTGGTGTCAAATGAATAATGCGCTCCTGACGCCGAGCTCCACCCATCTTGCAGTGGCCAGAGGACATGGTTTACCCATAAAACTTGGCCAGGTGAATCAGGCCCTGTCATTCAGTAATTTCCACATAATATGCTGTGATAGTATACCATGAGAAACAAATGAAACCATTAAAGTATCTTCTGATCTCAAGGCACTTAAATAGGAGGCTACCCGGTGTATCTCTGTCAGTGCTGTTATTCAGTTCTGGTCTCCTCCTAATCGTCTTCTGCTGGGAGGAGGTCATTATGAGTTTGGATCATTAAACAATACAGAGAAACAGAAAGAATGGTTTGCTCTGTGTCCATAAATTAGGACCCTCCAGGGAAACCTTCTATCTGCCTGAGAGGCACCATCCATTTCCCAACCATCTTTATTGCTTTTAAGGGAGTATGAAAAGCTCCTGTTGTGTCTCTGTATGATATAGTGCATGATATAGTTCTTTTCTCCTGGTTCTAGTCCTTCCAGTTCTCATGCCAGTTGTCACTTCCACTGCAGGATGGAGGGGAAACAGTGATGTAGGCAGTGGTGGGATCCAAAAATTTTAGTAACAGGTTCCCATGGTGGTGGGATTCAAACAGTGGCGTAGCGCCAGTGGGGCTGGGCGGGGCACGATGGGGCGTGGCCGGGAATTCCTGGGCGGGGCTGTGGCAAGGATGCTGCCGCTGCACCGGTCCTTGGGCGGGAAACAAATGCACGCAGGCGCAGGCTGCCACACACGCCGGTCCACCTCCTGCTAGACTGCTTCAAGTTCTGCGCACTACTGCTGAGAGGAGGGGCGTGACTAAGGCAAAAATCACGTGGCAAAATCACCAATTAGTAACGTCCTCTCGGCACACACAAATAAGTAGTTACCTACTCTCGGGAACCTGTGAGAACCTGCTGGATCCCACCTCTGGATGTAGGTATAGATTTTTTAATGGGGTGGGTTCAGGGGGCTGGGGCATGGCCTTGCCTCCCGAAGCTCCACCCCCTGAACCCGCCCCTAGCCTCAGTTTCTATAAAGGCGGCTCTCCAAGGCTGGGAATCACAGTCTCTTCTGGCCTCCCCAGAGGGGAGGGCAAAAGGGACGGCTGGCTGCCAGCTGGGAGGCCGGGGGGGGGGGCGGAGTGGGGTAGAGCCCAGTCTCCAGGTGGGGGGTCAGAGCAGGGTGGGCACCTGGAGACAATTTGCTTCAGACATGTAATGGGGGGGTGAACCCCCCCTTACCTACATCCCTGAGGGGAGAGGTTGCTGGCTAATGTGGAAGTTTCCCCCTTTTGCGATTTTTTAAAGAACCGAACTTGAAATCACCTGAGTTGTTAACAGGGCACCTCCTACATAATTCCCTTGGAAATGTAACGTCACCCCACCTGGCTCACCTCTTGAGGTTGACAATGCTTTTCATCACGTATAGTTAAAAGTAAATTCCAGGTGCGCCTAGAGGAAAGTACAGGTATATAACTCCAAGCCAAGCTTAGGACTAGGGATGCTTCCCAAGTCCTTTGAATTTCTCACCAGATGTCAGGATTCTGATTTAGCTGGCCTTGTTCCAAAGTAGAACCTGGTGTGTTAGGAATCCCCCATCGTTTTCTTTTCTTTTTTTAAGGAGAATTTTAATTTTTTTCCTCACGTCAAAAACCAAACAGATGCCAAAAAACCAAATTATGTGTAACGTATATAAGAGAGGAACAAGACAGCGCGTCACACACTAAAGACGGAGGATCGATATATTCAATAAATGAATTTATATATCTTACTATAATTGTCCAATTACTGAATCCAATGATTGTACATCCAGTTTTTTGAAAAACAAGTAAAATATTTTTTCAACAACAAAAGTTCATTTTTGAGATATATAATCCATATCTTCAATATCTACTGAACGAAAATAGTTCATTTTTTCAATATCTTGTGGATGATTATATTCCATATAGAAAGTACTTCCCAAACGACTCACGCGTTTTTAAGTACGTTTTCAATGTAGTCTTCCTCAGGAGAAGCTATTCTTTCAGGAAAAATTATTCATTCATTTGCCATGCACAGGTCTTTCTATAAATAAATAAACAACATAGTATAATTTGTACATTAGATTATAGTAATATCTAACACCATTTAAGTATTTCTAACCATTTTTAACATTTATAACATTTATAACATTTTATCTTTTTTTTAACTTTTTTAACTTTTATATTAAGTAACAATTTTACAAAATTGGTTTAACAAGAACATAAATTATTAAAATGGGGAATGTTTACCAGTAATAATTTTTTAGCAGTAATAATTTTCTTACTTGTCTCTCAACAAAGCTGACCCACAAACTCACATGGCTGCATGCACTCTACAAACCTAACTAAGTATTTCTAACTATTTCTAGCCTTTTTAACATTTTTAACATTTTTAACATTTACCATTTTTAACATTTGTATTAATTGGGAAATGTTAGCAGTAATAATTTTCTTGCTTGTCTCTCAACAGAGCTGACATACAAACCCAAATGGCTGAAATGTTGGTGGAAATGGTGGGAGAAACTGTAGAGGAAAGATGTAAAGTTCAGAGCAGGTTATAATTTGAAGGAAATTTATTACAAAATGATATATAGATGGTATTGGATGCAAAAAAAATTGGTAAAGATGTATAAAAGTGTGTCTAACAAATGCTGGACGTGCCAACAAGAGGGGTCTTTCATATATGGTGAATGTATAAAGAAGCTAAAAAAATTTGGACATGATGTTAAAAGAAATACAACAGATTCTGAAGACAGCAATTGGGGGGAAATGGAGGCTTTCTCGTTGCGACTCAAGGGAGATATTTCTAATCAACACAGACAGATCTTTATGTAAATGACTACTGCAGCAATGACTAAAGAGTTATAAAGATGCAGAAAATGGAGAGACAGTAAAAGATCAACAAAGGAGAACTGGATATTGACTGAATGTCAACTCAATGCCTGGCAGCTGTGAAAAAGGCAAACTCTATGCTGGGGATAATTAGGAAAGGAGTTGATAATAAAACTGCAAGGATTGTCATGCCCTTATATAAAGCCGTGGTGTGACCGCACTTGGAGTACTGTGTTCAGTTCTGGTTGCCACATCTCAAAAAGGATATCGAAGAGATAGAAAAAGTGCAGAGAAGGGCAACAAGAATGATTGAAGGATTGGAGCACCTTCCTTATGAGGAGAGGCTGCAGCCGCTTTGGGGACTCCTTTAGTTTGGAGAGGAGACGCCTGAGGGGGGATATGATTGAAGTCTATAAAATTATGCATGGGGTAGAAAAAAATGCTGGCAGAGAGAGAATTTTTCTCTCTTTCTCACAATACTGGAACCAGGGGGCATTCATTGAAAATGCTGGGGCGGGGGGGAGAATAAAAGGAAACATTTTTTCACGCAATGTGTGATTGGTGTTTGGAATATGCTGCCACAGGAGGTGGTGATGGCCACTAACCTGGATAGCTTTAAAAGGGGCTTGGACAGATTTATGGAGAAGCCTTCCATCTATGGCCAACTAATCTTGATCCTCCTTGATCTGAGGTTGCAAATGCCTTAGCAGACCAGGTGCTCGGGGGAGCAGCAGCAGCAGCAGAAGGCCATTGCTTTCACCTCCTGCACGTGAGCTCCCAAAGGCACCTGGTGGGCCACTGCGAGTAGCAGAGCACTGGACTAGATGGACTCTGGTCTGATCCAGCAGGCTAGTTCTTATGTTCTTATGTTTGTTCTTATGATATTGAAAGTCACAGAATATGCAGAAATGGCAAAACTGACTTCTGTAATATTGAAAACTTTCTAGAAAACTGGGAACCTTTTACAGAATACCTTTTGAAAACTTATTCAAACAGGGAAACAATAACGCGGTTTGAAACCTAAAAGAAAACAGCCGAAATGTATTAAAATATTAGAAAAACAAAAAGTAACTCATCTAATTTTTTTAATTGTATGCATGAATCTAGAGTTAACTTTCAGTCAACGATGAGATGGTCATTGTAGAATGTGTAATGGGTTGTATTTAACAAGGATATTGACAAGCTGGAACATGTCCAGAGGAGGGCAACCAAAGTGGTAAAAGGTCTGGAATCCATGCCGTACAAAGAGAGACTTAGGGAGCTGAGGATGTTTAGTCTGGAGAAGCGAAGGTTAAGGGGGGACATGATAGCTATGTTTAAATATCTGAAGGGATGTCATGTTGAAGAAGGAACAAACTTGTTTTCTTCTGCCTCAGAAACTAGGACACAGAATAATGGATTCAAGGTGCAGGAAAAGAGATTCCACCTAAACGTTTGGAAGAACTTCCTGACCGTCAGGGCTGTTTGACAGTGGAATATGCTGCTTAGGAGGGTGGTGGAGTCTTCCTGTTTGGAGGTTTTGAAACAGAGGCTGGATGGCCATCTGTCGGGAGTGCTTTGATTGTCTGTTCCTGAATGACAGGGGGTTGGACTGGATGGCCCATGGGGTCTCTTCCAACTCTATGATTCTATGTATTAACCTGATTTTTTTCTTTCTGTACATACACGCAACTCTATGATTCTATGTATTAACCTGATTTTTTTCTTTCTGTACATACATGCTATTCAGTTATACCTTTTACCCTTCTCCCAATGTTATGCTGTGTTCTTATTACCGCGCTGCCTGGTATCTTTTAATATCTCCAGACCAACCAGCTCTCGACAGCGCAGGGGAACAGAAACGGGACCCAACACAGCGAGTATAGCAGATAATAAAAGGTTTTATTGAGATGCTGACCTATGTGTCAGCACCTCCGCACCACGGCAACTGCAACCGCCTAGCAGCTTTACAACATCTTAAATAATCTTTTCTCCCTCCGGGAGTCCGGGAGAATACAGGACAGCCTACAACCATTCATTCACAAAATACATGCTAACCAATCGCACATTGTGCCCAAAGCCTGGGAACCAATCATCAGGAGTCCAGCAGGCAGCCCCTTCTTGAATTCTCGCGTATGCTGGAGTAGGGCGAGATGCGAATGACATTATCGGGTACTGGCGGGAAAAGCACAAAGAGTCCTTTGGGTGCTTGAGGTCAGGAAACGAAACTTAACGACGATGGCACCCTTATCTGCCTGCTGGCGGGATTAGGCAGATGGAGGCGCTTCTTCCGGGGTCCCTTTTGTTAACGTCCGTTCAGAGTTTTACAAATAAAAGGAACATGCCCAGGTGCGGCAGGGGTGGATTCCTGCCTTGAGCCAAGGTTCCATGCAGACGCAATTGCAAAAGATAGCTATAAATCCTACTTTCTACCTAATAACAGTTTTGTTCCTATTTTTCGTATACAGAAAATAAACCATCGTTCCATCTTGATTCTGAACAAGTCCAGAAGTGGGATAAAATCACTTCTGGCTCCGCTATCACGCTCATGTGCTGAAGCCCAATCCTGCTGCATCATGCTTTAGGTAGGATCACATTTTTCATTGCTGGCTCGCAGGATCACTTGTGCCCTTCAGAAAAACACGGAACCAAAAGGATCTCCAAATAGATAGACTATCATGCTAGTTTTTTTGCCCCATTTTTGTTCTTGAATGTGCAGGAATGAACACTGGAAATGGAAAGGTGTGGTTCTCATTCTGGGATTAAATCCCTGTCATTCTTTTACGAAAACTAAAATTCAGGAGAAGGGGAACGTGAGACAAAAAGCAAGCCCATTGGAGGGAGTGGGAAAATCTGCCAGGTTTGGCCATTGATGGAGAAGAAAAAAGGTTTCACCAGCATAATATTGAGACCGCTCGGATTTTGAGGGACTGTTACAAAATAAATTAATAAGCCACAATTCAGCCACGGGGAATTGTGTTCAGAGAATCACAACAATTTTGCCTCGTATTCTGGACAGTTCCGGCGCCTCCACATTCAGCATTCCCTCCTTTCCTTTCCTTTTTTTCCCTGATTTGCCATTCGCCAAGACTTTTCTCAAACCATTCGGTGTAAATTAGGAAACTCGGATGAATCAAGTGCAAGCCCGAGGACAGCCGGCGCGGCCTTTAGGAATCTTTGGATTGTTCAGATTCTTTGGACTGCCTAGCACTTAATTCATCATTTCAGATTAGTCTGTGTGCAAAAAATTAACTGTGCAAGACAGAGGAAGAATTCCATTAATGCTCATAATTCTCCCCCTGTTACCGCCAGGAAAATAAACAAAATATTTTCCTGAGTCAGATTGCCTGGCTACACTGGCTCCATGCCCGGACACGGAGACTTGTGTGGTTCAGAGGCTTCCATAAGGCTCATAGCGAACGCTTATGTATGCTTGTGCCAATGACATATGGTTTCCCTCTTGTTTATGCCATTCTAGGATGTAATAAAAGCCCCTCTTTAGTTGAATTCATGATGTGCCCGCTGTTTAGGATTTTAGTTTGACTCGGTTCTCCAGTTAAGTTTCAGGTTTTGTTATTGTTAGGTTTAGGAAAGTCTTGCCTATAAGTATATCCCTTTAAGGTTTCCCTAACGTTTAAGTTTAGAAATTTTATTTTTGAAATTTGTGTCTGATGGCCAAAGCAGTGGCCTGAAAGGTTTGATATTAAGGGACAAGGAAGTTGGGTCTGGAATGCAGCTTAGACCAACACCCAGCCGACTCCTTTACGAAGACAAAGACCCTCTTTGGACTTGCAGGTTGAATCTGTTGCCAGCACCCAAAGGTCCCCAGCCATTGGAAGACGTGCAGGGACCACCATTGGACAGTTTGAACTTTTCTTTGTTGCAACGAAGTGAGACAGGAGCCTCAGGGTATTACCAAAGGAACCCGCCATCTGATAGAGGAGATATCTGGGTGCGGCAGCGAGCCCACCCGGATATTCCGAATAGGCCTTATCTGCTCTCCGTTCAGCACCATTGCGAGATCTCGCGGGAAGACGTTTGACAGCAGGATTTGGGAATCCCGTTCAGAAAGTGTAACTGTATCTTGTTTGTTTTCTTATTGGTGTTTGGCAAGGGACTTGCCCCCTCTCCTCCCCTTTCCCTGCCCCTTTGCCCCTTTGAAGTTTGGGAATAAAAGTTCTTGCACTGCGTTGCAAGAAGAGTTTGAAGAAGAGCTTGGATTTATATCCCCCCTTTCTCTCCTGCAGGAGACTCAAAGGGGCTTACAATCTCCTTGACCTTCCCCCCTCACAACAAACACCCTGTGAGGTAGGTGGGGCTGAGAGAGCTCCCAGAAGCTGTGACTAGCCCAAGGTCACCCAGCTGGCGTGTGTGGGAGTGTACAGGCTTATCTGAATTCCCCAGATAAGCCTCCTCAGCTCAGGCGGCAGAGCTGGGAATCAAACCCGGTTCCTCCAGATTAGATACACGAGCTCTTAACCTCCTACGCCACTGCTGCTCTAAGGGCGCGATTCTCCTGACCGAGCTGTGGCCATCACCTGCAAATAAAATCCTTTTGCTTTGAAGAACGTCGGCTTCCTGCGCCTCATTACGTTACTGAGCTGAAATCACTTATTGTTACCCGAGCAGCAGCGGTAACACCCCCTCCCCCCCTCATTCAAGGAGCTCGGGCTACTAGAGTTGCCAGTTGCAAATTGGAAAATTCTTGGCGGTTTGGTGGGTGAAACCTGGGGAGGAGTGGTTTGGGGAGTGAAGGAATCTCAGCAGGATATAATTCCATCCAATCTACCCTCCAAAGCGGACATTTTCTCCAGGGCAGTGGCCATTTTGAGACATCTCTAGTCTCCGACTGAAGCTTGACCCCCCCCCTTGCGATCCCATTGGGTGATCTTCACAGCTGTGGGGAGTTGACCCCCCTGCCCCAGTCCTAGCCCAACACTCTCGCCGCTTCAATATAGAGGCTCGTCGATACTTTTATTGATACAGTGGGCAAAAAAATTTACTTTCTTTTAAACAATCTCAAAGCCGAAATCTCTTTCTATGAAACGGTAGCTAGCAAACTTCTCTTCGACTCTCTGCTTCCCCTCACAACAAGGACTTTCCTGTCGGAGTGTCTTCTTGGTACTCTCACTCCTCTCCAGAGTCAGAGTGAGGGGGAAACTGCACCCAGATGCAGAGGTGGGATCCCAGCAGGTTCCTCAGCAGGTTCCCCGAGAGTAGGTTACTACTATTTGTGTGCCGCAGAGGGGGGTACCTACCACACAGGATTCCTTGCCCAAGCATGATTTTGGCCTTCGTTACACTCCCTCCTCTCAGCAGTAGCGCCATTGCAGAACTTCTGAAGCAGTCTAGCAGGAGGTGCACCGGCGCGCATGGCAGCCTTCGCATGCCTGCATCTCGCTTTCCCAGCCTAAGGACCGGGCGCACTGACTGCGTCCTTCAAGCAACTCCTAAGCAGCCCCTAAATTCCCAGGAAATGCTCCCTACCCAGAATGCCTGGGCTACTGCCGTGCTCCCCCCACCCAGCCTCCCATTGGCGCTACGCCACAGTTCTGAATCCCACCACCATGTGGGAACCTGTTACTTCAACACTTTTGATCCCACCCACTGCAATTCCTAGAAAGCAATAATTAGCACTTCACTCCTGTCCCCTTTGGTGCCACGCCACTGCATCTCTCTCCTTCCCTGCTCTGAATCCATCAGCAGTGTTCTTTTGCCCCTCACAGAAGCTCCTCTTTCTATCTCCTAGTCTCTGGATGTATAACATCCATGCCATCATCATCCATGGGTCAAATCTGGGGACAGTGTCCCATCTAGTTTGCCCCTTAGTTGGTCAATGGTGTCATTCTACCCAGTGGGACATCCTTTTAAGACTAAGAGCTCCATACATTTGTGGGGAGGGGACAATCCACCCCCAAACAGCATCACGTTCAATGTTGTTTAATTAGGAACTCCAGATTCTCCCTTAAAGGTGGATTTAAAAGGAGAATTTGGGCTCTCTAGTTTGAACACCATTGAAAGTGATGCTGTTTGGGGGTGGATTCCAGCATCACAGAGGCTGCCCAGGGGGCGCCGGGGTGCAAAACTCAGATTTTGCACCAGGCTCCATTTTTCCTCTATGCCTCTGCCCAGAGGGGAGGGGCAGGGGAGGGCAGGGCAGGGGAGGGCAGGGGAGTCTGCCATCCCCGACCTCGGAGAGCTGCTTTTATAAGCACTAGGCCAGGGGCGGGGCTTAGGGAGGCATGGCCATGCCCTAGGGGTGGGTGGGGGTGTGGCCCCCCAATAAAAATCTATACCTATGTCCATGGGAGGGGTCCACAGTCCACCTTGAGCCTTTAATGGCCTAAATAGTCCGCCTTCATTCTTGTTCTGCTGCTTGCTCCTAGACTTTCAGTGCCGCCCTGAATGGTGTCACACCCTTCTAACCCCATGGGGTTCCACAGATTTAGGAGGGTGTAACTCTGTTTAGGATTTGATGCTTCACCTGCCAGGCCACTCTGTTAAGAACACTGAAAGATTTTTCAAATTCAGGAATCGCCCAGTTTTTGAACTTTGGGGAGGAGACCGCAAACGGACCTCTAGAGGCCAGCTTGCCCAGGAGTTCACAGGAAGTCCTCGGAGTTTTGGTGGGAGAATCTGGTGGAAACATGGCATCCATCCATCCAAGGACAACAGACAAATTACCTCAATCGCTAACATCCCAAGGGTCCAGCTCCGTCATCGGCTGCCGGTGTCAGAGGAGGGGCAGAAAATGTGACATGCTATGGTGTCATTACCTGAGGTCATACTGTTACCGCGCTGCCTGGGTTACTTTTAATAGCTTCAGACCAACCAGCTCTCGGCAGCGCAGAGGAACAGAAACAGGACCCAACATAGCGAGTATAGTGAAATAATAAAGAGTTTATTGAGGTGCTGACCTACGTGTCAGCACCTCCGCACCACGGCAACTGCGCTGCGTAGCAGCTTTACAACAGCTTATATGCACATCTTAAATAATCTTTTCTCCCATCGGGAGTCCGGGAGAATACAGGACAGCCTACAACCATTCATTCACAAAATACATAGTAACCAATCATACATCTGCAATACATGGGAACCAATTAGAGTCCAGTGGGCAGCCCCTTCTTGAATTTTGCGGCAGAGGCAGGGCGAGGCGATGACGTAGGCACTGGCGGGAAAAACACAAAAGAGTCTTTTGGGTGCTTGGGGTCAGGAAACAAAACCTAACGACGACGGCACCCTTATCTGCCTGCTGGTGGGATTAGGCAGATGGGGGCTCTTCTTCCAGGGTCCCTTTTGTCAACGTCCATTCAGAGTTTTACAAATGAAAGAGACATGCCCAGGTGGAGCAGGGGTGGATTCCTGCCTTGAGCCAAGGAGGTTCCATGCAGACGCAAATACAAAAGACAGCTATAAGTCCTACTTTCTATCTAATACAGTTTGTTCCTACCTAACTTATACAGAAATAAAACACAGTTCCATCTTCATTTAAAAACAAGATCAGAAATGGAATAAAATCACTTCTGACTCCGCTGTCAATACCCTCTGCTTTGAGTGGGGAAAGGAAAAGGTGGTACTGTGTGTGAGTTAAGACAAAACAAAATGGCCCCTGTTTCCAATTTCACACCTGCTTTTTCGTGTCTGAAAGGAAGAATCACGGAACTGGATGTCTTTGATAAAGCTGTGCCACAAATTGTTCAGAAAACTGGTCTCTTTCAGGCTT
Organism: Sphaerodactylus townsendi; assembly: GCF_021028975.2. Classification (NCBI taxonomy): domain Eukaryota; kingdom Metazoa; phylum Chordata; class Lepidosauria; order Squamata; family Sphaerodactylidae; genus Sphaerodactylus; species Sphaerodactylus townsendi. Next base: position 3,972,758 of record NC_059440.1, on the reverse strand, counting down.
GCTAATCCAGCATATTCCACTCTCACCCCTGCCCCACAAAATAACCGAAAGAGGGAAGAGAAGGACTTCAAATGATGATGCTGTCTAAATATCAGCTCCTCGTTTCTTATCTGTGCATGGCCTTCCAAGGTTCAAATATGTTGGACCTGCAATAAATTGGACATGATTTCTCCTTTCTATTGTGATTTATTACCACAGATATCCTCCGTACATTTCTCTAGATTTATTTCTCTGGATTAGCCACGGTTATAGTTATCAAGATATGATTGCTAACTATAGATTTTTTTTGGGGGGGGGGGATATGCTGCCACAGGGGGTGGTGATGGCCACTCACCTGGATAGCTTTAAAAGGGGCTTGGACAGATTTATGGAGGAGAAGTCGATCTATGGCTACCAATCTTGATCCTCCTTGATCTCAGATTGCAAATGCCTTCGCAGACCAGGTGCTCGGGAGCAGCAGCAGCAGCAGCAGAAGGCCATTGCTTTCACCTCCTGCATGTGAGCTCCCAAAGGCACCTGGTGGGCCACTGCGAGTAGCAGAGTGCTGGACTAGATGGACTCTGGTCTGATCCAGCAGGCTCTTGTGTTATTATTGGTAAATTCTTGGGATTTGGGGTGAAGCCTGGGGATAATAGCATTTGAGCAGGGCAGGCACTTCAGCAGGTATAACGCCATAAAGTTCACCCTCCAGCAGAGCCATTTTCTCCATGAGAACTTATCTCTGTCATCTGGATATCAGTTGTAATTCCAGACTTCCAGTCCTCCTCTGGAGATTGGCAACCTTATACCCCCGCATTATGAAACCATTCTGTTTACAGCTGGGGAGCTGAGGCTCTTTGTTATAGAATCATAGTTGTAAGGTATTATATTTTAGAATTGTATTATAGAACCATAGAGTTGTATTATAGAATCATAGAGTTTATCCATCCATCCATCCATCCATCCATCCATCCATCCATCCATCCATCCATCCATCCATCCATCCATCCATCCATCCATCCATCCATCCATCCATCCATCCATCCATCCACCCATCCACCCATCCACCCACCCACCCACCCACCCACCCACCCA
>NC_059440.1:3953168-3971590 GCF_021028975.2 Sphaerodactylus townsendi | reverse complement strand
GTTCGATCTCACAACTTTAAGCCAATAAACAGACTCTGAAGTAGTGATCAGTAGCATTTATTGAATAGGCATCAAAGCAACACACTCGGCAAAGCCAGGTATGATGGAGCCGGCATTCACGGTCCCCTTTATCCCCCATAGAGAACCCCCCTCCCGTTTTCCCAAGAAGAGCTTGTGAGAAACAGTCTTTGGAGCCGAGGCCACAAGGTCGGTGGCAGATAGCAAGAGAAAGCCATCTGGCTTCCTGCCCTACGAGATAACGAATGTAGAGCATTTCCCATGGGACAGAGGTACCAGGGGAAGCCTAGTTGTCTATCAAGCATGTGAAACCATAAAGAAAAGATCAAGGAAAGAATGCACAGAGGGCAGTGGATACATATAGCCGGCTGGCTACGTAGATCTTTCTAGCAGCAGCCATTTGTTATTTTAAGCGGTTGTATCTCTTTTACACGCGACCGCAACAAATAATTCCAAGCAGTTCTGGTATCTAATTAATGGACCGTGTAATGGGGGCCTGACATCAACCTCATCAATTTCCCCACTAAATTGGCATAGCTACTTTTCTAACCTTTTTTATGCTGGTGAGTTGGAAACCCCGTGCCCAGTGGTAGACCCTCTTGAATTGCCTGACTGGCCCCCTGTCTCAGTACAGGAAATTGCTGCTTTGATTAAGTGGTCTAAAGAATGGGAAAGCGGCTGGTCCAGATTCAATTATCCTGGAGATTTTGAAATCAGATCTGGAGTGGTGGACCCCTCTCCTGGCGGCAGTGTTTACCATCATTAATAACACAGGCGTTATCCCAAACAGCTTACGATTAGCCGTATTAGTACCAATCTACAAAAAGGGAGACCCTACTGATCCTTCCAATTACCGGCCAATTAGTCTACTATCAGTAATTGGAAAGCTCTATTCAAAATTATTATTGATTAGATTAGAACATTTCCCATGGGACAGAGGTACCAGGGGAAGCCTAGTTGTCTATCAAGCATGTGAAGCCATAAAGATCAAGGAAAGAATGCACAGATGGCAGTGGATACATATAACCGGCTGGTTACGTAGATCTTTCTAGCAGCAGCAATGTGTTATTTTAAGCGGTCGTATCTCAATCACCTAGATAGCATCCCCCTGACACACGGCAGTGTCGTAAACCTCCTGTATTGACGCAGGAGCTGCCTTCCCAGCCTCAGATCGTGGGACATTTCAGCTACCAGGGCACACATTTCAACTACGAAGGACACATCAGCTGACCCTGTTTTCTGCAGCAGGAGGCTCGGATTTTGCTGAAGTTTTGCAAGCTGCAGCATTATTGCAAACAGCGTGTATCGCTTCTCATATTTTGCCCAATGTCCTCTGGATTGGTAATGACCTTACACCATTTTCTCGTGGCGTTGCTCATTCTCACGAGAGATCGAGGGCGTGTTGCAAGGTATCTGCTCCACTGGCAACCAGGGGAAATCTCCTTTGTTCCAACTCTCTGGGTTTCGAGTTGTACACCTTCAAGAATCTGATCCCTGCCCCACGAGCTCCATTTATCAGTTCAAAGGAAAAAATGAAGTCTGCTCCCAAGACCACAACCAGTGTTCCCACAAAACTGCATCTAGGGATATAACCGTTGGGTTTGTGTGAGGCCCAGCATGGAGTAGTGGTGAAGAGCAGGTGGATTCTAACCTGGAGAACTGGATTCGATCCCCCACTCCTCCATCTGTGGCAGAGGCTTATCTGGTGAACCAGATGTGTTTCTGCACTCCTATATTTTTGCTGGGTGACCTTGGGCTAGTGACAGTTCTCTCTGAATTCTCTCAGCCCTGCTTACCTCCCAAGGTGTCTGTTGTGGGGAGAGGAAGGGAAAGGATTTGGTAAGCAACCTTGAGTCTCCTGACAGGAGAGAAAGGTGGGGTAAAAATCCAAACTCCTCCTCTTCTTCTTCTTTGTGGGCAAAAGGGTTTATTGGGAAATCTTGGTTTCGTTCGAAGCAACCAAACGACCAGAACTCTTTATCGTGCATTGAGCAGGGGTTATATGGTCTCTGCATTGAGCAGGGGGTATATACCTTGCAACTCAGGTAGTGGATAGTTTTGATAGTTTTAACGCTGGACGCCAAGTGATTCATACGGAACGCTGAAATTTTATATTTTAATGATGTCAATTATTTTAATTTTATTGTTATTGCTATATTGTTTTGTAATATTTGTTGTTCACCGCCCAGAGCCCTTAGGGGATGGGGCGGTTTATAAATGCAATAGATAGATAGATAGATAGATAGATAGATAGATAGATAGATAGATAGATAGATAGATAGATAGATAGATAGATAGATAGATAGATAGATAGATAGATAGATAGATAGATAGATAGATAGATAGATAGATAGATAGATAGATGATCGATAGATAGATGATCGATGGATGGATGGATGGATGGATGGATGGATGGATGGATGGATGGATGGATGGATGGATGGATGGATGGATGGATGGATGGATGGATGGATGGATGGATGGACTCTATGATTCTATAATACAACTCTATGGTTCTATAATACAATTCTAAAATATAACACCTTACAACTGTGATTCTATAACAAAGAGCCTCAGCTTCTCAGCTGTAAACAGAATGGTTTCATAATGCAGGGGTATAAGGTTGCCAATCTCCAGAGGAGGACTGGAAGTCTGGAATAACAACTGATATCCAGATGACAGAGATAAATTCTCATGGAGCAAATGGCTCTGCTGGAGGGTGAACTTTATGGCATTATACCTGCTGAAGTGCCTGCCCTCCTCAAATGCTGTTATCCCCAGGCTTCACCCCAAATCCCAAGAATTTACCAATAATAATATAAGAAAGAGCCTGCTGGATCAGACCAGAGTCCATCTAGTCCAGCACTCTGCTACTCGCAGTGGCCCACCAGGTGCCTTTGGGAGCTCACAGGCAGGAGGTGAAAGCAATGGCCTTCTGCGGCTGCTGCTCCCGAGCACCTGGTCTGCTAAGGCATTTGCAATCTCAGATCAAGGAGGATCAAGATTGGGAGCCATAGATCGACTTCTCCTCCATAAATCTGTCCAAGCCCCTTTTCAAGCTATCCAGGTTAGTCGCCATCACCACCCCCTGTGGCAGCATATTCCCCCCCCCCCAATCTATAGTTAGCAACCATATCTTGATGACTATAACAGTGGCTAATCCAGAGAAATAAATCTAGAGAAATGTACAGAGGATATCTGTGGTAATAAATCACACTAGAAAGGGTGGAGAAATCATTTCCAATTTATTGCAGGTCCAACATGTTTGAACCTTTGAAGGCCATGCGCAGATAAGAAACGAGGAGCTGATATTTAGACATCATCATCACCCTCTTTCGGCTATTTTGTGGGGTGGGGTGAGAGTGGAATATGCTAGATTAGAAAGCCTGAATTAGACCACTTTTCTGAACAATTTGAGGCACAGCTTTATCAAAGACATCCAGTCCTGTGATTCTTCCTTTCAGACAAGAAAAAGCAGGTGTGAAATTGGAAACAGGGGCCATTTTGTTTGTCTTAACTCACACAACAGTTCCACATTTTCCTTTCCCCACTCAAAGCAGAGGGTATTGATAGCGGAGTCAGAAGTGATTTTTTCCATTTCTGATCTTGTTTTTAAATGAAGATGGAACTGTGTTTTATTTCTGTATTAGTTAGGTAGGTACAAACTGTATTAGATAGAAAGTAGGAATTATAGCTATCTTTTGTATTTGCGTCTGCATGGAACCTCCTTGGCTCAAGGCAGAAATCCACCCCTGCTCCACCTGGGCATGTCCCTTTCATTTGTAAAACCCTGAATGGACGCTGACAAAAGGGACCCCAGAAGAAGCGCCTCAATCTGCCTAATCCCATCAGTAGGCAGATAAGGGTGCCATTGTCTTTAAGTTTCGTTTCCTGGCCCCAAGCACCCAAAGGACTCTTTTGTGTTCTTCCCGCCAGTGCCTACGTCACCGCCTCGCCTTGCCTCTGTCGCGAAATTCAAGAAGGGACTTCCCACTGGACTCCAATTGGTTCCCATGTACTTGTAGATGTATGATTGGTTGTCACATATTTTGTGAATGAATGGTTGTAGGCTGTCCTGTATTCTCCCGGACTCCCGGCGGGAGAAAGTGCATATAAGCTGTTGTAAAGCTGCTCGGCAGCGCAGTTGCCGTGGTGCGGAGGTGCTGACACGTAGGTCGGCATCTCAATAAAACCTTTTATTATTTCACTATACTCGCTGTGTTGGGTCCCGTTTCTGCCGAGAGCAGGTTGGTCTGAAGCTATTAAAAGTTACCAGGCAGCGCAGTAACAGTATGAGCTCAGGTAATGACACCATAGCATGTCACATTTTCTGCCCCTCCTCTGACACCAGCAGCCAATGATGGAGCAGGAACCTTGGGATGTTAGCAATTGAGGTCGTTTGTCCGTTGTCCTTGGACGGACGGATGCCATTTTCCCACCAGATTTTCCCACCAAAGCTCCGAGGACTTCCTGTGAACTCCTGGGCAATCTGGCATCTAGAGGTCCATTTGCAGTCTCTTCCCCAAAGTTCAAAAACTGGGCGATTCCTGAAATTGAAAAATCTTTCAGTGTTCTTAACAGAGTGACCTGGCAGGTGAAGCATCAAATCCTAAACAGAGTTACACCCTCCTAAATCTGTCGAACCCCGTGGGGTTAGAAGGGTGTGACACCGTTCAGGGCGGCACTGAAAGTCTAGGAGCAAGCAGCAGAACAAGAATGAAGGTGGACTATTCAGGCCATTAAAGGGTCAATGTGGACGGTAGACCCCTCCCCACAAACGTATGGGGCTCTTAGTCTTAAAAGGATGTCCCACTGGGTAGAATGACGCTGTTGACCAACTAAGGGCCAAACTAAGAACATAAGAACATAAGAACTAGCCTGCTGGATCAGACCAGAGTCCATCTAGTCCAGCACTCTGCTACTCGCAGTGGCCCACCAGGTGCCTTTGGGAGCTCACAGGCAGGAGGTGAAAGCAATGGCCTTCTGCTTCTGCTGCTCCCGAGCACCTGGTCTGCTAAGGCATTTGCAATCTGAGATCAAGAAGGATCAAGATTGGGAGCCATAGATCGACTTCTCCTCCATAAATCTGTCCAAGCCCCTTTGAAAGCTATCCAGATTAGTGGCCATCACCACTTCCTGTGGCAGCATATTCCAAACACCAATCACACGTTGCGTGAAGAAGTGTTTCCTTTTGTTAGTCCTAATTCTTCCCCCCAGCATTTTCAATGAATGCCCCCTGGTTCTAGTATTGGGAGAAAGAGAGAAAAAATTCTCTCTGACAACATTTTCTACCCCATGCATAATTTTATAGACTTCAATCATATCCTCCCTCAGACGTCTCCTCTCCAAACTAGAGAGTCCCAAATGCTGCAGCCTCTCCTCATAAGGAAGGTGCTCCAGTCCCTCAATCATCCTTGTTGCCCTTCTCTGCACTTTTTCTATCTCTTTGATATCCTTTTTGAGATGTGGCAACCAGAACTGAACACAGGACTCCAAGTGCGGTCGCACCACTGCTTTATATAAGGGCAAGACAATCCTTGCAGTTTTATTATCAACTCCTTTCCTAATTATCCGCAGCATAGAGTTTGCCTTTTTCACAGCTGCCATGCACTGAATTGACACTCCCATGGAACTATCAACTAAGATGCCCAAACTAGATGGGACACTGTCCACAGATTTGACCCATGGATGATGATGGCATGGATGTTATACATCCAGAGACTAGGAATGAAGGGCTTCTCGGGGGCAAAGAACTTGATGGATTCAGAGCAGGGAAGGGAGAGATGCAGTGGCGTAGCACCAAGGGGACAGGAGTGAGTGTGTGCTCTGGGTGCAGTGGTGGGATCAAAAAATTTTAGTAACAGGTTCCCATGGTGGTGGGATTCAAACTGTGGCGTAGTGCCAATGGGGCTGGGTGGGGCACGACGGGGGTGTGGCTGGGCATTCTGGGGGTGAGGCATTCCTGGGCGGGGCTGTGGCAAGGACGCAGCCGCTGCACCGGTCCTTGGGCGGGAAACGAATGCACACAGGCGCAGGCTGCCGCACACGTCGGTGCACCTCCTGCTAGACTGCTTCAAGTTCTGCGCGCTACTGCTGAGAGGAGGGGTGTAACGAAGGCCAAAATCACGTGGCAAAATCACCAATGAGTAACCCCCTCTCGGCACACGCAAATAATTAGTAACCTACTCTCGGGAACCTGTGAGAACCTGCTGGATCCCACCTCTGCATCTGGGTGCAGTTCCCCCTCACTACGACTCTGGAGAGAGGTGATACCAAGAAGACACTCCGACAGGAAAGTCCTTGTTGTGAGGGGAAGCAGAGGAGTCGAAGAGAAATTTGGCTACCGTTTCATAGAAAGTTTCATTTGAATTGTTTAAAAGAAAGTAAATTTTTTTGCCCACTGTATCGATAAAAGTATCGACGAGCCTCTATATTGAAGCAGCGAGAGTGTTGGGCTAGGACTAGGGCCGGGGGGGTCAACTCCCCACAGCTGTGAAGATCGCCCAATGGGATCACAAGGGGGGGGGGGTCAAGCTTCAGTCGGAGCCTAGAGACGTCTCAAAATGGCCACTGCCCTGGAGAACATGTCTGCTTTGGAGGGTAGATTGGATGGAATTATATTCATGCCCCAAACCACTCGTCCCCAGGTTTCACCCACCAAACCGCCAAGAATTTTCCAATTTGCAACTGGCAATTCTAGATCAGTGAGCAGGCAACTGATATTGTATTAGAGATACATGAATATATGGCTCACAATCATTATTAATTATTATTATTATTACTATTATTATTTTAATCTAGGATTGAACAAATGGGAGTGCAGATAGGCCAAGAGACAATAAGTAGGCAAGCCCACGCATATATGAATAATTTTAACTTGAGTGACTCATTTTAATGCTAAATTATGGAATGGATTGATTTTAACGCTAAGTTATAGATCGGATTTATTTTAACGCTAAGTTACCGTATGTATGGGACAAGTGAAACAAATTAGACCTCAGTGTTGATTTTAAGGTAGTTTATATATTACAATTGCACTGGGAATTACAAGGTTGAGAGGTGTATAGAATTTGTTGATCCTTGACTGTAATTTGCTGTATAGAATTTGTCGGTCCTTGACTGTAATTTGCTGGTCTTTCACTGTAATAAATTGAAGTTGAACTGGCAACTCTAGTAGGCCGAGCTCCTTGAATGATGGGTGGAGGGGGTGTTACCGCTGCTGCTCGGGTAACAATAAGTGATTTCGGCTCAGCAATGTAATGAGGCGCAGGAAGCCGACGTTCTTCAAAATAAAAGGATTTTATTTGCAGGGGATGGTCCCAGCTCGGTCAGGAGAATCGCGCCCTTGCAACACAGTGCAAGCACTTTTATTCCCAAACTTCAAAGGGGCAAAGGGGCAGGGAAAGGGGGAGGAGAGGGGGCAAGTCCCTCGCCAAACACCAATAAGAAAACAAACAAGATACAGTTACACTTTCTGAATGGGATTCCCAAATCCCGCTGTCAAACGTCTTCCCGCGAGATCTCGCAATGGTGCTGAATGGAGAGCAGATAAGGTCCATTCAGAAAATCCAGGTGGGCTCGCTGCCGCACCCAGCTATCTCCTCTATCAGATGGCTGTTTCCTTTGGTAATACCCTGAGGCTCCCGCCTCACTTCGTTGCAACAAAGAAAAGTTCAAACTGTCCAATGGTGGTCCCTGCACGTCTTCCAACGGCTGGGGACCTTTGGGTGCTGGCAACAGATTTGATTTGCAAGTCCAAAGAGGGTCTTTGTCTTTGTCAAGGAGTCGGCTGGGTGTTGGTCTAAGCTGCATTCCAGAGCCAACTTCCTTGTCCCTTAATATCAAACCTTTCAGGCCACTGCTTTGGCCATCAGACACAAATTTCAAAAATAACATTTCTAAACTTAAAACGTTAGGGAAACCTTAAAGGGATAAACACATATACTTATAAGCAAGACTTTCCTAAACCTAACAATAACAAAACCTTAAACTTAACTGGAGAAGCTAGTCAAACTAAAATCCTAAACAGCGGGCATATCATAAATTCAACTAAAGAGGGGCTTTTATTACATCCTAGAATGGCATAAACAAGAGGGAAACCATATATCATTGGCACAAGCATACATAAGCATTCTCTGTGAGCCTTATGGAAGCCTCTGAACCACACAAGTCTCCGTGTCCGGGCATGGAGCCGGTGTAGCCAGGCAACCTGACTCAGGAAAATATTTTGTTTATTTTCCTGGCGGTAACAGGGGGGGGGGGGAGAATTATGAGAATTAATGGAATTCTTCCTCTGTCTTGCACAGTTAATTTTTTGCACACAGACTAATCTGAAATGATGAATTAAGTGCTAGGAAGTGCAAAGAATCTGAGCAATCCAAAGATTCCTAAAGGCCGCGCCGGCTGTCCTCGGGCTTGCACTTGATTCATCTGAGTTTCCTAATTTACACCGAATGGTTTGAGAAAAGTCTTGGCTAACGGCAAATCAGGAAAAGAAAGGAAAGGAAAGGAGAGAATGCTGAATGTCCGGAATACGAGGCAAAATTGTTGTGATTCTCTGAACACAATTCCCCTTGGCTGTATTGTGGCTTATGAATTTAGTTTGTAATAGTCCCTCAAAATCCCAGCAGTCTCAATATTATGCTGGTGAAACCTTTTTTCTTCTCCATCAATGGCCACATCCGGCAGATTTTTCCCACTCTCTCCAATGGCCTTGCTTTTTGTCTCACGTTCCCCTTCTCCCGAATTTTAGTTTTCGTAAAAGAATGACAGAATTCCAGAATCAGAACCACACCTTTCCATTCCCAGTGTTCACTCTTGCATGTTCAAGAACAAAAATGGGGCAAAAAACCCCCCAGCAATGAGAGCAGCAGTGGCGAAGGAGGTTAAGAGCTCGTGTATCTAATCTGGAGGAACCGGGTTTGATTCCCAGCTGTGCCGCCTGAGCTGTGGAGGCTTATCTGGGGAATTCAGATTAGCCTGGGCACTCCCACACACGCCAGCTGGGTGACCTTGGGCTAGTCACAGCTTCTTGGAGCTCTCTCAGCCCCACCTACCTCACAGGATGTTTGTTGTGAGGGGGAAGGGCAAGGAGATTGTAAGCCCCTTTGAGTCTCCTGCAGGAGAGAAAGGGGGGATATAAATCCAAACTCTTCTTCTTCTTCTTCTTCTTCTTCTTCTTCTTCTTCTTCTTCTTCTTCTTCTTCTTCTTCTTCTTCTTCTTCTTCTTCTTCTTCTTCTTCTAAAGCATGATTGGGCTTCATCACATGAGCATGATAGCGGAGCCAGAAGTAATTTTATCCCACTTCTGGACTTGTTCTTCTGAATCAAGATGGAACAATGGTTTATTTTCTGTATACGCTAGATAGGAACAAAACTGTATTAGATAGAAAGTAGGATTTATAGCTATCTTTTGTATTTGCGTCCGCATGGAACCTCCTTGGCTCAAGGCAGGAATCCACCCCTGCCGCACCTGGGCATGCTCCTTTTATTCGTAAAACTCTGAACAGACGTTAACAAAAGGGACCCCGGAAGAAGCACCTCAATCTGCCTAATCCCGCCAGCAGGCAGATAAGGGTGCCATCATCGTTAAGTTTCATTTCTTGACCTCAAGCACCCAAAGGACTCTTTGTGCTTTTCCCGCCAGTACCGATGTCATCGCCTCGCCCTACTCCAGCCGCGAAATTCAAGAAGGGGCTGCCTGCTGGACTCTGATTGGTTCCCAGGCTTTGGAGCTGTACGATTGGTTAGCATGTATTTTGTGAATGAATGGTTGTAGGCTGTCCTGTATTCTCCCGGACTCCCGACGGGAGAAAAGATTATTTAAGATGTTGTAAAGCTGCTAGGCGGTTGCAGTTGCTGTGGTGCAGAGGTCAGCATCTCAATAAAACCTTTTATTATCTGCTATCCTCGCTGTGTTGGGTCCCGTTTCTGTTCCCCTGCACTGTCGAGAGCTGGTTGGTCTGGAGATATTAAAAGTTACCAGGCAGTGCGGTAACAAGCACACAGCATAACATTGAGAGAAGGGTAAAAGGTATAACTGAGTAGCAGGGAAATGTGCATTGCGTGTATGTACAGAAAGAAAAAAATCAGATTAATACATAAAATTATAGAGTTGGAAGAGACCCCAAGGGCCATCCAGTCCAACCCCCTGTCATTCAGGAACAGACAATCAAAGCACTCCCGACAGATGGCCATCCAGCCTCTGTTTAAAAACCTCCAAACAGGAAGACTCCACCACCCTCCTAAGCAGCGTATTCCACTGTCCAACAGCCCTGACGGTCAGGAAGTTCTTCCTAATGGTTAGGTGGAATCTCTTTTCCTGCACCTTGAATCCATTATTCTGTGTCCTAGTTTCTGAGGCAGCAGAAAACAAGCTTGCTCCCTCTTCGACATGACATCCCTTCAGATATTTAAACATAGCTATCATGTCCCCCCTTAACCTTCGCTTCTCCAGACTAAACATCCTCAGCTCCTTACGTCTCTCTTCGTAAGGCGTGGATTCCAGACCTTTTACCATTTTGGTTGCCCTCCTCTGGACACGTTCCAGCTTGTCAATATCCTTGTTAAAGACAACCCATTACACATCCTACAATGACTTCCAGCTATCTCATCGTTGACTGACAGTTAACTCTCGATTCATGCATACAATTAAAAAAATTAGATGAGTTACTTTTTGTTTTTCTAATATTTTAATACATTTTGGCTGTTTTCTTTTAGGTTTCAAACCGTGTTATTGTTTCCCTGTTTGAATAAGTTTTCAAAAGGTATTCTGCAAAAGGTTTCCAGTTTTCTAGAAAGTTTTCAATATTACAGAAGTCAGTTTTGCAATTTCTGCATATTCTGTGACTTTCAATATCATAAGAACAAACATAAGAACATAAGAACGAGCCTGCTGGATCAGACCAGAGTCCATCTAGTCCAGCTCTCTGCTACTCGCAGGGGCCCACCAGGTGCCTTTGGGAGCTCATGTGCAGGAGGTGAAAGCAATGGCCTTCTGCTGCTGCTGCTCCTGAGCACCTGGTCTGCTAAGGCATTTGCAATCTGAGATCAAGGAGGATCAAGATTGGTAGCCATAGATCAACTTCTCCTCCATAAATCTGTCCAAGCCCTTTTTAAAGCTATCCAGGTAAACTATTGGCTGGCCAAAAGGCCGTAATAATAAATATCTATCTAAGCTACCCAGGTGAGTGGCCATCACCACCTCCTGTGGCAGCATATTCCAAACACCAATCACACGTTGCGTGAAGAAGTGTTTCCTTTTATTAGCCCTAATTCTTCCCCCCAGCATTTTCAATGAATGCCCCCTGGTTCTAGTATTGTGAGAGAGAAAAATGTCTCTCTGTCCATATTTTCTACCCCATGCATAATTTTATAGACTTCGATCATATCCCCCCTCAGACGTCTCCTCTCCAAACTAAAGAGTCCCAAACGCTGCAGCCTCTCCTCATAAGGAAGGTGCTCCAGTCCCTCAATCATCCTCGTTGCTCTTCTCTGCACTTTTTCTATCTCTCCAATGTCCTTTTTGAGATGCGGCGACCAGAACTGAACACAGGACTCCAAGTGCGGTCGCACCACGGCTTTATATAAGGGCATGACAATCCTTGCAGTTTTATTATCAATTTCTTTCCTAATTATCCCCAGCTTTCAAAAAGTATTCAAAAGGTATTCTGTAAAAGGTTCCCAGTTTTCTAGAAAGTTTTCAATATTATTGTCCCTTATTACAGAAGTCAGTTTTGCCATTTCTGCATATTCTGTGACATTCAATATCCAGTCCTCTTTTGTCGATCTTTTACTGTCTCTCCATTATCTGCATAAAGAGTCATTGCTGCAGTAGTCATTTACATAAAGAGCTGTCAGTGTTGATTAGAAATATCTCCCTTGAGTCGCAATGAGAAAGCCTCCATTTCCCCCCAATTGCTCAGAATCTGTTATATTTCTTTTAACATCATGTCCAAATTTTTATAGCTTCTTTATACATTCACCATATATGAAAGACCCCTCTTGTTGGCACCTCCAGCATTTGTTCGACATACTTTTATACATCTTTACCAATTTCTTTTTTGCATGCAATACCATCTATATATCATTTTGTAATAAAACATGCTCTGAACTTTAAATCTCTACAGTTTCTCCCACCATTTCCACCAACATTTCTGATGAAGAAGAAGAAGAAGAGGAGGAGGAGGAGGAGGAGGAGGAGGAGGAGTTTGGATTTATATCCCCCCTTTCTCTCCTGCAGGAGACTCAAAGGGTCTTACAATCTCCTTGCCCTTCCCCCCTCACAACAAACACCCTGTGAGGTAGGTGGTGCTGAGAGAGCTCCGAAGAACTGTGACTAGCCCAAGGTCACCCAGCTGGCGTGTGTGGAAGTGCACAGGCTAATCTGAATTCCCCAGATAAGTCTCCACAGCTCAGGCGTCAGAGCTGGGAATCAAACCCGGTTCCTCCAGATTAGATACACGAGCTCTTAACCTCCTATGCCACTGCTGCTCCCCCTGTAGGTGGTGTCTGTGTCTGTTTGGTTTTTGATGTGAGGGGAAAAAATTAAAATCCTCCTTAAAAAAAGAAAAGAAAACGATGGAGGATTCCTAACACACCAGGTTCTACTTTGGAACAAGAACAGCTAAATCATCCCTAGTCCTAAGCTTGGCTTGAAGCATCCCTAGTCCTAAGCTTGGCTTGGAGTTATACCTGTACTTTCCTCTAGGCGCACCTGGAATTTACTTTTAACTATACGTGATGAAAAGCATTGTCAACCTCAAGAGGTGAGCCAGGTGGGGTGACGTTACGTTTCCAAGGGAATTATGTGGGAGGTGCCCTGTTAACAACTCAGGTGATTTCAAGTTCAGTTCTTTAAAAAAAAATCGCAAAAGGGGGAAACTTCCACGTTAGCCAGCAACCTCTCCCCGCAGGGATGTAGGTAAGGGGGGGTTCACCCCCCATTACATGTCTGAAGCAAATTGTCTCCAGGTGCCCCCCCCTGCTCTGACCCCTCACCTAGAGACTGGGCTCTACCCCCAGCCTCCCAGCTGGCAGCCAGCCGTCCCTTTTGCCCTCCCCTCCGGGGAGGCCAGAAAAGACTGTGCTTCCCAGCTTTGGAGAGGTGCCTTTATAAGCACTGAGGCTGGGGGCGGGTTCAGGGGGTGGAGCTTCGGGAGGCGTGGCCATGCCCCAGCCCCCTGAACCCACCCCATTAAAAAATCTATACCTACATCCAGAGGTGGGATCCAGCAGGTTCTCACAGGTTCCCGAGAGTAGGTAACTACTTATTTGTGTGTGCCGAGAGGGGGTTACTAATGGGTGATTTTGCCCCGTGATTTTTGCCTCAGTTACGCCCCTCCTCTCAGCAGTAGCGCGCAGAACTTGGAGCAGTCTAGCAGGAGGTGCACCAGCGTGCGTGGCAGCCTGCGCCTGCGTGCATTCGTTTCCCGCCCAAGGACCGGCGCAGTGGCTGCGTCCTTGCCACAGCCCCGCCCAGGAATGCCCCGCCCCCGGAATGCCCGGCCACGCCCCCATCGTGCCCCGCCCAGCCCGATTGGCACTACGCCACAGTTTGAATCCCACCACCATGGGAACCTGTTACTAAAATTTTTGGATCCTACCACTGCCTGCATCACTGTTTCCCCTCCATCCTGCAGTGGGAGTGGCAACCGGCATGAGAACTGGGAGGACTAGAACCAGGAGAAAAGCACTATGCACTATATCATACAGAGACACAACAGGCACCTTCTTCTTCACAGAAGGAGCTTTTCATACTCCATTAAAAGCAATAAAGATGGTTGGGAAATGGAGGGTGCCTCTCAGGCAGATAGAAGGTTTCCCTGGAGGGTCCTAATTTATGGACTCAAAGCAAACGTCCTCTTACTGCCGTTGTCCTCATGTGAAATGCTTTACCCTAGGTCATAGGTGTCAAACTTGCAGCCCTCCAGATGTTATGGACTACAGTTCCCATCATCCCCTGCCAGCATGATGCTGGCAGGGGATAATGGGAACTGTAGTCCATAACATCTGGAGGGCCACGAGTTTGACACCTGTGTCCTAGGTGATGCCTGAAAATGTGAAGCTTCGTCTCTCTCTTTGTTCAGAGCATCACTTCTAACAAAGATATTTTGGTTGATGAGTCCATCCATATTAGTAAGAATTATTTCGCTGTACAGCTCCGGGGACCCCAATCTTGTTCATTCCTTCTTGGGGACCTTTGGAATTCTGACACAGTGTGATGGGCAAAACCGCAAAACGGCAGCCCCAGCTTACCTTCAGCCGCACAGTTCAGATCTTTGCGCTGTGGGGGCCGCTGCGGTCAAAGCAGCATTTTAAAAAATCTGCACAGCAAATCAAATCACTGATGCCAGTCAAGGAGCAGCAGTGGCGTAGTGGTTAAGAGCAGGTGCACTCTAGTCTAGAGGAACCAGTTTGATTCCCCGCTCTGCCGCTTGAGCTGTGGAGGCTTATCTGGGGAATTCGGATTAGCCTGTGCACTCCCACACACGCCAGCTGGATGACCTTGGGCTAGTCACAGTTCCTCTGAGCTCTCTCAGCCCCACCCACCTCACAGGGTGTTTGTTGCGAGGGGGGAAGGGAAAGGAGATTGTCAGCACTTTGAGTCTCCTTACAGGAGAGAAAGGGAAGAGATGAATCCAACTCGTTGTTGTTGTTGTTGTTGTTGTTGCTGTTGTTGTTGTTGTCTTCTTCTTAAGAACATAAGAACATAAGAACTAGCCTGCTGGATCAGACCAGAGTCCATCTAGTCCAGCACTCTGCTACTCGCAGTGGCCCACCAGGTGCCTTTGGGAGCTCACATGCAGGAGGTGAAAGCAAGGGCCTTCTGCTGCTGCTGCTCCTGAGCACCTGGTCTGCTAAGGCATTTGCAACCTCAGATCAAGGAGGATCAAGATTGGTAGCCAGAGATCGACTTCTCCTCCATCAATCTGTCCAAGCCCTTTTTGAAGCTATCCAGGTGAGTGGCCATCACCACCTCCTGTGGCAGCATATTCCAAACACCAATCACACGTTGCGTGAAGAAGTGTTTCCTTTTTTAGTCCTAATTCTTCCCCCCTAATTCTTCTTCCTCCTATTTAAGTTCCTTGAGATCAGAAGATACTTTAATGGTTTAATTTGTTTCTCATGGAATACTATCACAGCATATTATGTGGAAATTACTGAATGACAGGCCCTGATTCACCTGGCCAAGTTTTATGGGTAAACCATGTCCTCCGGCCACTGCAAGACGGGAGGAGCTCGGCGTCAGGAGCGCATTATTCATTTGACACCAGAGGAAAGGTTCCCTGTTATTCCCACAGAAGAAGTTCTTTCTCAGGCTCTTCAGCTGCTTAAGATTCAGGTTATACTATTAGAACGCAGGAGGAACCCTGCAGGATGAGAAACTAAACGCACCACAGTTTATCGAAATATTCACCATTTTTGCAGCGTCAAAAACACAACTGAGGAATGTCGATTTCCCATGCCATTTGGGCACATGCAGGGACTTAACAGGGAGCTAGCTTGTTTCTTTAAAAAGAAATCGACCTGGACATTTTCGATATAATAACAAAAAAATAAACTGTGGCAAGATAAACAGGGCGAAATGTTGAAGATATGGACCATATATGCGGACTGGATGAAAGAAGCTGGAGTCCACGAGGAGATATGGGAGAAGAGATTACAAAGAATGAACTTACTGCTGTTTGTTTGATAAAACTATGAAGAAAATACAGGGGGGGAGGGGGAAAAGGGGAAAATGTATTGTTTGAAAATGAAGGAAGAGGAGTATTAATATAAAATGGAATATTCGAATGATACAATAAAAAATTATTTAAAAAATAAAAATAAAAGAAATCGACAAAGCAAGGGATAGAAAGTGAAGACTACTTCCAGTCTTCGCAACTTGATCCTGATCAAGTTTTATTGATACAATAAATACAGTAAATTTTATTGATACAATAAATTATTGAAACAATACATACAATTGAAGAGATCGCCAATTTCATTGCAGAGATAGTTGAGAGTTCCCAGTGGGGCCTTTTATCTATCATGTATCCATGCAATTGTTCCCGATTCATGTAACTTTTTTCTGACCATGCCAATAAAGGCTTATGTAGGTATGTATGATAAATACAATAAATACAATTTTATTGATACAATAACAATTATTTAAACAATAAAAATAAAAGAAGTCGACAAAGCAAGAGCTAGAAAGTGAAGACGAGTACTTCCAGTCTTCACAACTTGATCCGAATAATATGCCTCCATATCCTAGTACTAATGATATGTTGTGTGACTAAACGGCTCAGTCCATTTATCAACTTGCAACAAACTTTACTTAAACGGTATATGTAGATATGTAACTGTTACATCACACGACAAGACAAACGAAGAAAGTAAGAGGCCGCCTGTGATTCTACCGAGTTGTTTCCCTCCTGTTAAACGGAGGATATCAACAGTCGCTCCCGTTCTCCTCAGCTCTTAACATTTGTGATAGATAAATATCTGTGTATATCCCTTTAAGGGCGATTCCACACCCGAGTAAAATAGGTTCGACCCAGTTCCCTGAGAAGGGTACTGAACTAGGTTGAAGCCATTGTTGTTCCCCACTGCAACCAGCTTGATCCCAGCTCGGAGGGCAGGATCATCCTGTGCCTCTTCGCTGCTCCGTTCCGATTGGCTGCTGTTCTGCGGCCACGTTCCGTCTATCCCCACACTCGTTATTAAAAAACTGCCACAGGAATGGAGGGACGAAGGTGGCGTTTTTTTATTGGCCAGCTGTACGCATGCCCGAAACACTCAGCAGTGATTGGCTGAATGGGGGACTCCTGGCACCAGAGATTCCGCACTTTACTGGAATCGAGCTGAGTTCGAGCTGGGTTCCCTGAAAAAGTAGTCGTTCCCAACTGGAGTCGGAAATTTGACCGTTACACGGGGCAAAGCTGGTACAAAACCACATCGATCCCAGTTGTTGTGCGGAGCACTCAGGTCGAACACAGCTCGAACTTAGGTCGATAACCCAAGTGCGGAATCGATCTAAGTGGACCCTCACAAACTTGTTTCCGTCTGTCCCCCAAGGGTTGCCACCTCCCGGTAGGGAAATTCCTAGAAATGTGAGGGTGAAGCTTGCGGAGGATAGAATTTGGGAAGGGAGCTCAGTAGGCATGTGATTCCGTAGCCCCCAAAGCCGCCATTTTCTCCATGGGATTGATCACTGTGATCTGGAGAGTGATCAATGTCCCTTTCAGTGCCGACCGGAAGTGATGTCATCACATCGTTGACAATATGGAGACACTCTGGTATTTGGGCAAAAGCTCTATGGTAAAAATGGCTTCTACCCTCCCCAGGCTCCGACCCCAAATTTCTAGGAATTGCCCAGCCCATAGTTGGCAACCCTATGGGCTCCAGGCAAACTCTGGAGGGCTTGGGGAGGGGGGAATGGGGTTTAGTACTAATATGCCCTGGACCTTACTACGGACAGTTGTTAAAAATACTTGAACTTGTCCCCATATAGCTGTGTGTTTGGGGGGGTCCCTTTTCCCATTCTTTTCAGTACCAGATGGTCACCTTTGTGAACCAGGATGGGCGGGAAACGGCATCACCCCAGAAGGCCGTGCTCCTGCGGCTGCACGCGCAGGAGGCTGCCACACTGCCTTGCGCCCCAGAAGGCAGTGCGGCAGCCTTCCAAAAATCGGGACAATTGAAATAATCTGCGGGACGCGGGACAAATTGTTTGAGGGTGGGACTGTCCCACCAAAAGCGGGACGTCTGGTCAGCCTATTTTAACTGCTCCCTTTCTTTATTTCCCTCTTTCCCCTCATTTTCCCAACCTTTCCGACTGTGTCCCCCTTCCTTCTTTCTCTGCTATTTCCCTTTGGGTCAGCCTATCGTTATCTTTTTCTTATTTGTTCTAACCTTCCCTTCTACCTTACCGATTGTCTTTTAGCTACACTAAATTTGGGGAGGGGTTAAGTTTGGTTTGGCAACTCTGGGATGGAGATATGGGGGATGGAGCCAGAGGAAGGTGGAGTTTCAGAAGGGGAGGGATATAAGACCATAAAGTCCACCTTCCAAAGCAGGCATTTTTTTCTGGAGGAATTGACCTTGGTCGTATGGAGATCAGCCGTAATAGTGTAAGATCTCCAGATGTTACCTGGAGGCTGGTAACCAGGGGCGTACCTAGGCAAACTGGAGCCCTGGGCAAAACCTGAGTTTGATGCCCCCCCCACGGGCAGCCAACCTCTCCCACGGTAACCAAACAATGATTTTTTCCACCAGGTTGTTTCAAAGTCACCATCCCATTATAGAACATGCCCCAACTCACAAATCTGAACACAGCAGAAATATTTTTGAAAACATTTTCAAAATGCTTTCGAAATGTTTTATTACTGCTATGAAAACATTTTATGGTGTTGTATCCA
>NC_059440.1:3914912-3953076 GCF_021028975.2 Sphaerodactylus townsendi | reverse complement strand
CCTGTCACTCACTCACTCACTCACTCACTCACTCACTCACTCACTCACTCACTCACTCACTCACTCACTCACTCACTCACTCACTCACTCACTCACACACACACACACACACACCCTCTTCTAAGAGCATAGAACCTCTCTATGGGAAAAACAAATTAGTTTGGGAAATGTAAGAATCAGTTTGCTGGTTGTTCAGCACAAATGCAGTATAGACTCTGCACCAAGGAGGCCAAAGACGTACCTTTTAGTTTCTGTCTCCTCGCCACACTCAGGTAAAGTGAGAATTTGCATTGGAATTACGTCAATCTTTTATTTCCAGGCAGTTTCCTGGGCATGTAGTCCCTGTTTTATGACCGCACTTTGGGCAATAATTCTGGAGGTCAGGGTGGAAAGTTTTGTTCGCTATTGTGGGGTCAAATTCTTTCTCGATCATGTGGCTTGGCCGCTCCCTCCCCCAGCCTTATTAATTCATATTTCTCTGCCTTAATTGCTTTTCTCAAATGTGCTGGTGCATTACATGGGTTTTGTAAATGGAGTTTTTATATTCCACGGAGGTGAATGAGCCCTGTGGAATGTCGTCTTCCTCTGGTTTAAGAGTATAAGGAATTGTATTATGCTTCAAAGAAATGCCTTGTTAAAAAAAACTGTTTTTTTCCAGATAAGGCCAAAGGTTGGAAGATTTAATCTATATTATTATATATTAAATATAGATATTTTAAAGCTTGCTATCTGTCATTTTGGGGGGTCCTGGTGGTGCCCCATGAACTTGTCAGCAAGTCCTTACTCAGAAACTCAGTGATGGAAAACGAGGTTCCCAGAAAGATTGATTGTTCATCCCATGGATATTTCCTTAACTGTGTAGCCCAGGGGTAGGGAACCTGCGGCTCGAGAGCCGCATGCGGCTCTTCTGCCCTTGCACTGCGGCTCCACGAGCAGAGCCGCTGGCCCCATCCTTGCCCGCCCTGCAGGCAGCAGGGCGGACGCATCCATGCGCTTCTCAGAATGAGCGGAGTAAAAGGTTAAAAAACCCAATATATACAGTGTTATCTTTATTTAAAAGTCAAACATTATTTGCGGCTCCAAGTGTTTTCTTTTCCCATGGAAAATGGGTCCAAATGGCTCTTTGAGTGTTAAAGGTTCCCTACCCCTGGTGTAGCCAAAGGTTGAGTGGGGGCCCATACCCTAACCCTACCCTTTTTGGGGCCCATAGAATTGAACCCCCTGAAGCAAAGTTCCCCAAACCTGGATGGTGTCATCCAGAGACTCTCCTGAAAGTTTTGTGACTATACCTTCAGAAATGTGCACCTCACAGCCCTCTACCAGAAATTCCCTAATGACAACAATACAGCTAAGTCACTGCAGAACAAAGAATCTTGGGCAAATTTCTGGGGGTGCCTGCAGGGGACGCATTTTTAGATGTATAGGCACCAAATTATCAGGGTATCATCAGGTGACTGTCTTGATGATACCCACCAAGTTTTGTGCAGTTTGGTTCAGATATGGACCCTCAAAAGGGGTGCCCCTATCCCCCATTGTTTCCAATGGGAGCTGATAGGGGATGGGGGCTACACCTTTGAAAGTCCGTAACTTTGGCTCCCCTGAACCAAACTGCACCAAACGTTGGGGGGGGGGTATCATCAGGACAGTCTCCTGATGATACCCTGAAATTGTGGTGCCAATATGTCAAAAATGCGCCCCCTGCAGGCACCCCCAGAAATTTGTCCAAGATTCTTTGTTCTACATCTACACAATCCATTGCTGTCAATGGGGAATTTCTGGGGGTGCCTGCAGGGGGCGCATTTTTGGCAGGTGCACCGGCGTGCGTGGCAGCCTGCGCCTGCGTGCATTCGTTTCCCGCCCAAGGGCCGGCGCAGCGGCTGCGTCCTTGCCACAGCCCCGCCCAGGAATGCCCAACCATGCCCCCATCGTGCCCCGCCCAGCCCCATTGGCACCACGTCACAGTTTGAATCCCACCACCATGGGAACCTGTTACTAAAATTTTTGGATCCCACCACTGGTGAAAACTATTCATGTATAAATGCAATTGGTTCAGATGGTATACATTGTATGTAACCCAACTCTAACGTTTCTAATTTAACTAGAGGTTTAGTTTCTTCTTTTTGTTCTGACTGGGTCCTGGGACTGTTTCTCCTTTGCTGGCCCTGCCAGCCCTCAGTGACAGAAGAGTGAGAATATTCCAGAAATTCATCTTGTGGGGTTATTTTCTTTGGCCTAGCTTGAGTGGTTCTCGTTACACTGGCTGATTTTTATGGTTTCTCCCCCTCTCCACCTCCTTTGAGGCGCATAGTTCTCTTGTGAGACATCCTGGCCTTCTACCCAGGAAGTCATTTCTGGTTGCCTCTGCTCAGGCTCTTCACATTTTCATCTCTGCACACAGAGCGGTCGTGCAATTTCGCGTAAGATGAAAGCATGAAGCAGGGTCCTTTTTGACTAGGTTAAGGTTCTGTAGACGTTTTGAAGAAAGTTACATTAATTTTCATTAGTGGAATCTGCTCAGACAAAACATCTACAGCAACTTCAATCATGTCCCCTTTCAGACGTCTCCTCTCCAAACGAAAGAGTCCCAAACGCTGCAGCCTCTCCTTCCTTATGAGGAGAGGCTGCAGCGTTTGGGACTCTTTAGTTTGGAGAGGAGACGTCTGAAGGGGTATATGACTGAAGTCCATAAATTTATGCATGGGTAGAAAATGTTGACAGAGAGACATTTTTCTCTCTTTCTCACAATACTAGAACCAGGGGGCATTCATTGAAAATGCTGGGGGGAAGAATTAGGACTAATAAAAGGAAACACTTCTTCACGCAACGTGTGATTGGTGTTTGGAATATGCTGCCACAGGAGGTGGTGATGGCCACTTATCTGGACAGCTTTTAAAAGGGCTTGGACAGATTGATGGAGGAGAAGTCGATCTATGGCTACCAATCTTGATCCTCCTTGATCTCAGATTGCAACTGCCTTTGCAGAACAGGTGCTCGGGAGCAGCAGCAGCAGCAGAAGGCCATTGCTTTCACATCCTGCACGTGAGCTCCCAAAGGCACCTGGTGGGCCACTGCGAGTAGCAGAGTGCTGGACTAGATGGACTCTGGTCTGTTCCAGCAGGCTCTTTCTTATGATCTTAACAGTTCCAGAGGGGTAACCATGTTAGTCTGTTACAACAAAAATAAATGCAGTTCATGACACCTTAAAGACTTCTTATTCCAGCACAAGCTTTCATGGACTAGGAACGTGGTGGTGAACCTTTGGCACTCCAGATGTTATGGACTACAGTTCCCATCAGCCCCTGCCAGTATGGTCAATTGGCCATGCTGGCAGAGGCTGATGGGAATTGTAGTCCATAACATCTGGAGTGCCAAAGGTTCGCCACCACTGGACTAGGACAAATTTTATGAGAACCCTGTAGAGGCTAGTGCTCCATTCTGAGCACACCTGAGGTTATGAACCAAAACCCTGACCAGGGTAGAATCACAGAGTTGGAAGGGGCCAGACAGGCCACCTAGTTCAACCACTGCTCAATGGAGGATCAGCCTACAACATCCCTGACAAGTGTTCGTCCACCTTGCGCTTGAAGACCGCCAGAGAGGAGGAGCTCAGCCTGAATGGCCTAGGGCTAGGCTGATCTCTTCAGATCTTGCATGGGAGACCACCAAGGAAGTCCATGGTTGCTATGAAGAGGCAGGCAATGGCAAATCACCTTTGAGTGCCTCTTATCTTGAAAATCCTATGGGGTCACCATAAATCAATGGTGGCGAACCTATGGCACGGGTGCCAGAGGTGGCACTCAGAGCCCTCTTTGTGGGCATACGCAAACAGAATCCTCCCCCCCCACACACACACATCTAGGCTGGCCTGGGCCACTGGGCTCTATTATTAGCATTAAACCTAAGACCTAGTTTAGGGGAAGCAGTGTAAGTAACCCTGTTAGACACTGTTAAACCCCACTGATTTTCATGCGAAGAACTAAAGCGCCATCCTTTACCTGGGAGTAAGCTCGGTTGCTGGCAATGGGCCTTGCTTCTGAGTAAACCCTCCTAGGGTCATGATTCACCCATTGGAAGAGTTGCCCGGTTGCTTCAATGCAAAGCCACCGACTACCACCAAGCTTACTCCTGAGTAACGCATGCCTCGGAGCCAATCCTTTTTTCTAAACTAAAACCTGTTGGCACTTTGTGATAAATAAGTGGGTTTGGGGTTGCAGTTTGGGCACTCGGCCTCAAAAAGGTTCGCTATCACTGGCCTAGGGCTAGGCTGATCTCTTCAGATCTTGCATGGGAGACCACCAAGGAAGTCCATGGTTGCTATGAAGAGGCAGGCAATGGCAAACCACCTTTGAGTGCCTCTTACTTTGAAAATCCTATGGCAGTGGTGGCAAACCTTTGGCACTCCAGATGTTATGGACTACAATTCCCATCAGCCCCTGCCAGCATGGCCAATTGGCAAGGGCTGATGGGAATTGAAGTCCATAACATCTGGAGTGCCAAAGGTTCGCCACCACGGTCCTATGGGGTCACCAACTTGATGGCACCACCATTATGAATCAAAAAATGAAATTTCTGGAGATTTTGGGAAGCCTGGAGATGGTGGGGCTTAGGGAGAGGAAAGCATAGTGCCGCAGCACCTACCTTCTAAAGCACAGGTGTCAAACTTGCGGCCCTCCAGATGTTATGGACTACAGTCCCCATCATCCCCTGCCCAGCATGATGCTGGCAGGTGGCGGGGTGGGGGGGGGGGGGGGGGGGGGGGGGGGGGGGAGAGGGGGGGGGGGGGGGCGGGGGGGGGGTTTGGGGGGGGGGGAGATTGGGAGGGGGGGGAAGGGGGGGGTTGGGGGGGGGGTTGGGGGGGGGGGGGGGGGGGGTGGGGGGGGGGGGGGGTTGGGGGGGGGGGGGGGGGGGGGGGTGGGTGTGGGTGTGGGGGGTGGGGGGGTGGGGGGGGGGGGGTTTGGGGGGGGGGGGGGGTGGGGGGGGGGGGGGGTGGGGGGGGGGGGGGGGGGGGGGGGGGGGGGTGGGGGGGGGGGGGGGTGGGGGGGGGGGGGGGTGGGGGGGGGGGGGGGTGGGGGGGGGGGGGGGTGGGGGGGGGGGGGGGTGGGGGGGGGGGGGGGTGGGGGGGGGGGGGGGTGGGGGGGGGGGGGGGTGGGGGGGGGGGGGGGTGGGGGGGGGGGGGGGTGGGGGGGGGGGGGGGTGGGGGGGGGGGGGGGTGGGGGGGGGGGGGGGTGGGGGGGGGGGGGGGTGGGGGGGGGGGGGGGTGGGGGGGGGGGGGGGTGGGGGGGGGGGGGGGTGGGGGGGGGGGGGGGTGGGGGGGGGGGGGGGTGGGGGGGGGGGGGGGTGGGGGGGGGGGGGGGTGGGGGGGGGGGGGGGTGGGGGGGGGGGGGGGTGGGGGGGGGGGGGGGTGGGGGGGGGGGGGGGTGGGGGGGGGGGGGGGTGGGGGGGGGGGGGGGTGGGGGGGGGGGGGGGTGGGGGGGGGGGGGGGTGGGGGGGGGGGGGGGTGGGGGGGGGGGGGGGTGGGGGGGGGGGGGGGTGGGGGGGGGGGGGGGTGGGGGGGGGGGGGGGTGGGGGGGGGGGGGGGTGGGGGGGGGGGGGGGTGGGGGGGGGGGGGGGTGGGGGGGGGGGGGGGTGGGGGGGGGGGGGGGTGGGGGGGGGGGGGGGTGGGGGGGGGGGGGGGTGGGGGGGGGGGGGGGTGGGGGGGGGGGGGGGTGGGGGGGGGGGGGGGTGGGGGGGGGGGGGGGTGGGGGGGGGGGGGGGTGGGGGGGGGGGGGGGTGGGGGGGGGGGGGGGTGGGGGGGGGGGGGGGTGGGGGGGGGGGGGGGTGGGGGGGGGGGGGGGTGGGGGGGGGGGGGGGTGGGGGGGGGGGGGGGTGGGGGGGGGGGGGGGTGGGGGGGGGGGGGGGTGGGGGGGGGGGGGGGTGGGGGGGGGGGGGGGTGGGGGGGGGGGGGGGTGGGGGGGGGGGGGGGTGGGGGGGGGGGGGGGTGGGGGGGGGGGGGGGTGGGGGGGGGGGGGGGTGGGGGGGGGGGGGGGTGGGGGGGGGGGGGGGTGGGGGGGGGGGGGGGTGGGGGGGGGGGGGGGTGGGGGGGGGGGGGGGTGGGGGGGGGGGGGGGTGGGGGGGGGGGGGGGTGGGGGGGGGGGGGGGTGGGGGGGGGGGGGGGTGGGGGGGGGGGGGGGTGGGGGGGGGGGGGGGTGGGGGGGGGGGGGGGTGGGGGGGGGGGGGGGTGGGGGGGGGGGGGGGTGGGGGGGGGGGGGGGTGGGGGGGGGGGGGGGTGGGGGGGGGGGGGGGTGGGGGGGGGGGGGGGTGGGGGGGGGGGGGGGTGGGGGGGGGGGGGGGTGGGGGGGGGGGGGGGTGGGGGGGGGGGGGGGTGGGGGGGGGGGGGGGTGGGGGGGGGGGGGGGTGGGGGGGGGGGGGGGTGGGGGGGGGGGGGGGTGGGGGGGGGGGGGGGTGGGGGGGGGGGGGGGTGGGGGGGGGGGGGGGTGGGGGGGGGGGGGGGTGGGGGGGGGGGGGGGTGGGGGGGGGGGGGGGTGGGGGGGGGGGGGGGTGGGGGGGGGGGGGGGTGGGGGGGGGGGGGGGTGGGGGGGGGGGGGGGTGGGGGGGGGGGGGGGTGGGGGGGGGGGGGGGTGGGGGGGGGGGGGGGTGGGGGGGGGGGGGGGTGGGGGGGGGGGGGGGTGGGGGGGGGGGGGGGTGGGGGGGGGGGGGGGTGGGGGGGGGGGGGGGTGGGGGGGGGGGGGGGTGGGGGGGGGGGGGGGTGGGGGGGGGGGGGGGTGGGGGGGGGGGGGGGTGGGGGGGGGGGGGGGTGGGGGGGGGGGGGGGTGGGGGGGGGGGGGGGTGGGGGGGGGGGGGGGTGGGGGGGGGGGGGGGTGGGGGGGGGGGGGGGTGGGGGGGGGGGGGGGTGGGGGGGGGGGGGGGTGGGGGGGGGGGGGGGTGGGGGGGGGGGGGGGTGGGGGGGGGGGGGGGTGGGGGGGGGGGGGGGTGGGGGGGGGGGGGGGTGGGGGGGGGGGGGGGTGGGGGGGGGGGGGGGTGGGGGGGGGGGGGGGTGGGGGGGGGGGGGGGTGGGGGGGGGGGGGGGTGGGGGGGGGGGGGGGTGGGGGGGGGGGGGGGTGGGGGGGGGGGGGGGTGGGGGGGGGGGGGGGTGGGGGGGGGGGGGGGTGGGGGGGGGGGGGGGTGGGGGGGGGGGGGGGTGGGGGGGGGGGGGGGTGGGGGGGGGGGGGGGTGGGGGGGGGGGGGGGTGGGGGGGGGGGGGGGTGGGGGGGGGGGGGGGTGGGGGGGGGGGGGGGTGGGGGGGGGGGGGGGTGGGGGGGGGGGGGGGTGGGGGGGGGGGGGGGTGGGGGGGGGGGGGGGTGGGGGGGGGGGGGGGTGGGGGGGGGGGGGGGTGGGGGGGGGGGGGGGTGGGGGGGGGGGGGGGTGGGGGGGGGGGGGGGTGGGGGGGGGGGGGGGTGGGGGGGGGGGGGGGTGGGGGGGGGGGGGGGTGGGGGGGGGGGGGGGTGGGGGGGGGGGGGGGTGGGGGGGGGGGGGGGTGGGGGGGGGGGGGGGTGGGGGGGGGGGGGGGTGGGGGGGGGGGGGGGTGGGGGGGGGGGGGGGTGGGGGGGGGGGGGGGTGGGGGGGGGGGGGGGTGGGGGGGGGGGGGGGTGGGGGGGGGGGGGGGTGGGGGGGGGGGGGGGTGGGGGGGGGGGGGGGTGGGGGGGGGGGGGGGTGGGGGGGGGGGGGGGTGGGGGGGGGGGGGGGTGGGGGGGGGGGGGGGTGGGGGGGGGGGGGGGTGGGGGGGGGGGGGGGTGGGGGGGGGGGGGGGTGGGGGGGGGGGGGGGTGGGGGGGGGGGGGGGTGGGGGGGGGGGGGGGTGGGGGGGGGGGGGGGTGGGGGGGGGGGGGGGTGGGGGGGGGGGGGGGTGGGGGGGGGGGGGGGTGGGGGGGGGGGGGGGTGGGGGGGGGGGGGGGTGGGGGGGGGGGGGGGTGGGGGGGGGGGGGGGTGGGGGGGGGGGGGGGTGGGGGGGGGGGGGGGTGGGGGGGGGGGGGGGTGGGGGGGGGGGGGGGTGGGGGGGGGGGGGGGTGGGGGGGGGGGGGGGTGGGGGGGGGGGGGGGTGGGGGGGGGGGGGGGTGGGGGGGGGGGGGGGTGGGGGGGGGGGGGGGTGGGGGGGGGGGGGGGTGGGGGGGGGGGGGGGTGGGGGGGGGGGGGGGTGGGGGGGGGGGGGGGTGGGGGGGGGGGGGGGTGGGGGGGGGGGGGGGTGGGGGGGGGGGGGGGTGGGGGGGGGGGGGGGTGGGGGGGGGGGGGGGTGGGGGGGGGGGGGGGTGGGGGGGGGGGGGGGTGGGGGGGGGGGGGGGTGGGGGGGGGGGGGGGTGGGGGGGGGGGGGGGTGGGGGGGGGGGGGGGTGGGGGGGGGGGGGGGTGGGGGGGGGGGGGGGTGGGGGGGGGGGGGGGTGGGGGGGGGGGGGGGTGGGGGGGGGGGGGGGTGGGGGGGGGGGGGGGTGGGGGGGGGGGGGGGTGGGGGGGGGGGGGGGTGGGGGGGGGGGGGGGTGGGGGGGGGGGGGGGTGGGGGGGGGGGGGGGTGGGGGGGGGGGGGGGTGGGGGGGGGGGGGGGTGGGGGGGGGGGGGGGTGGGGGGGGGGGGGGGTGGGGGGGGGGGGGGGTGGGGGGGGGGGGGGGTGGGGGGGGGGGGGGGTGGGGGGGGGGGGGGGTGGGGGGGGGGGGGGGTGGGGGGGGGGGGGGGTGGGGGGGGGGGGGGGTGGGGGGGGGGGGGGGTGGGGGGGGGGGGGGGTGGGGGGGGGGGGGGGTGGGGGGGGGGGGGGGTGGGGGGGGGGGGGGGTGGGGGGGGGGGGGGGTGGGGGGGGGGGGGGGTGGGGGGGGGGGGGGGTGGGGGGGGGGGGGGGTGGGGGGGGGGGGGGGTGGGGGGGGGGGGGGGTGGGGGGGGGGGGGGGTGGGGGGGGGGGGGGGTGGGGGGGGGGGGGGGTGGGGGGGGGGGGGGGTGGGGGGGGGGGGGGGTGGGGGGGGGGGGGGGTGGGGGGGGGGGGGGGTGGGGGGGGGGGGGGGTGGGGGGGGGGGGGGGTGGGGGGGGGGGGGGGTGGGGGGGGGGGGGGGTGGGGGGGGGGGGGGGTGGGGGGGGGGGGGGGTGGGGGGGGGGGGGGGTGGGGGGGGGGGGGGGTGGGGGGGGGGGGGGGTGGGGGGGGGGGGGGGTGGGGGGGGGGGGGGGTGGGGGGGGGGGGGGGTGGGGGGGGGGGGGGGTGGGGGGGGGGGGGGGTGGGGGGGGGGGGGGGTGGGGGGGGGGGGGGGTGGGGGGGGGGGGGGGTGGGGGGGGGGGGGGGTGGGGGGGGGGGGGGGTGGGGGGGGGGGGGGGTGGGGGGGGGGGGGGGTGGGGGGGGGGGGGGGTGGGGGGGGGGGGGGGTGGGGGGGGGGGGGGGTGGGGGGGGGGGGGGGTGGGGGGGGGGGGGGGTGGGGGGGGGGGGGGGTGGGGGGGGGGGGGGGTGGGGGGGGGGGGGGGTGGGGGGGGGGGGGGGTGGGGGGGGGGGGGGGTGGGGGGGGGGGGGGGTGGGGGGGGGGGGGGGTGGGGGGGGGGGGGGGTGGGGGGGGGGGGGGGTGGGGGGGGGGGGGGGTGGGGGGGGGGGGGGGTGGGGGGGGGGGGGGGTGGGGGGGGGGGGGGGTGGGGGGGGGGGGGGGTGGGGGGGGGGGGGGGTGGGGGGGGGGGGGGGTGGGGGGGGGGGGGGGTGGGGGGGGGGGGGGGTGGGGGGGGGGGGGGGTGGGGGGGGGGGGGGGTGGGGGGGGGGGGGGGTGGGGGGGGGGGGGGGTGGGGGGGGGGGGGGGTGGGGGGGGGGGGGGGTGGGGGGGGGGGGGGGTGGGGGGGGGGGGGGGTGGGGGGGGGGGGGGGTGGGGGGGGGGGGGGGTGGGGGGGGGGGGGGGTGGGGGGGGGGGGGGGTGGGGGGGGGGGGGGGTGGGGGGGGGGGGGGGTGGGGGGGGGGGGGGGTGGGGGGGGGGGGGGGTGGGGGGGGGGGGGGGTGGGGGGGGGGGGGGGTGGGGGGGGGGGGGGGTGGGGGGGGGGGGGGGTGGGGGGGGGGGGGGGTGGGGGGGGGGGGGGGTGGGGGGGGGGGGGGGTGGGGGGGGGGGGGGGTGGGGGGGGGGGGGGGTGGGGGGGGGGGGGGGTGGGGGGGGGGGGGGGTGGGGGGGGGGGGGGGTGGGGGGGGGGGGGGGTGGGGGGGGGGGGGGGTGGGGGGGGGGGGGGGTGGGGGGGGGGGGGGGTGGGGGGGGGGGGGGGTGGGGGGGGGGGGGGGTGGGGGGGGGGGGGGGTGGGGGGGGGGGGGGGTGGGGGGGGGGGGGGGTGGGGGGGGGGGGGGGTGGGGGGGGGGGGGGGTGGGGGGGGGGGGGGGTGGGGGGGGGGGGGGGTGGGGGGGGGGGGGGGTGGGGGGGGGGGGGGGTGGGGGGGGGGGGGGGTGGGGGGGGGGGGGGGTGGGGGGGGGGGGGGGTGGGGGGGGGGGGGGGTGGGGGGGGGGGGGGGTGGGGGGGGGGGGGGGTGGGGGGGGGGGGGGGTGGGGGGGGGGGGGGGTGGGGGGGGGGGGGGGTGGGGGGGGGGGGGGGTGGGGGGGGGGGGGGGTGGGGGGGGGGGGGGGTGGGGGGGGGGGGGGGTGGGGGGGGGGGGGGGTGGGGGGGGGGGGGGGTGGGGGGGGGGGGGGGTGGGGGGGGGGGGGGGTGGGGGGGGGGGGGGGTGGGGGGGGGGGGGGGTGGGGGGGGGGGGGGGTGGGGGGGGGGGGGGGTGGGGGGGGGGGGGGGTGGGGGGGGGGGGGGGTGGGGGGGGGGGGGGGTGGGGGGGGGGGGGGGTGGGGGGGGGGGGGGGTGGGGGGGGGGGGGGGTGGGGGGGGGGGGGGGTGGGGGGGGGGGGGGGTGGGGGGGGGGGGGGGTGGGGGGGGGGGGGGGTGGGGGGGGGGGGGGGTGGGGGGGGGGGGGGGTGGGGGGGGGGGGGGGTGGGGGGGGGGGGGGGTGGGGGGGGGGGGGGGTGGGGGGGGGGGGGGGTGGGGGGGGGGGGGGGTGGGGGGGGGGGGGGGTGGGGGGGGGGGGGGGTGGGGGGGGGGGGGGGTGGGGGGGGGGGGGGGTGGGGGGGGGGGGGGGTGGGGGGGGGGGGGGGTGGGGGGGGGGGGGGGTGGGGGGGGGGGGGGGTGGGGGGGGGGGGGGGTGGGGGGGGGGGGGGGTGGGGGGGGGGGGGGGTGGGGGGGGGGGGGGGTGGGGGGGGGGGGGGGTGGGGGGGGGGGGGGGTGGGGGGGGGGGGGGGTGGGGGGGGGGGGGGGTGGGGGGGGGGGGGGGTGGGGGGGGGGGGGGGTGGGGGGGGGGGGGGGTGGGGGGGGGGGGGGGTGGGGGGGGGGGGGGGTGGGGGGGGGGGGGGGTGGGGGGGGGGGGGGGTGGGGGGGGGGGGGGGTGGGGGGGGGGGGGGGTGGGGGGGGGGGGGGGTGGGGGGGGGGGGGGGTGGGGGGGGGGGGGGGTGGGGGGGGGGGGGGGTGGGGGGGGGGGGGGGTGGGGGGGGGGGGGGGTGGGGGGGGGGGGGGGTGGGGGGGGGGGGGGGTGGGGGGGGGGGGGGGTGGGGGGGGGGGGGGGTGGGGGGGGGGGGGGGTGGGGGGGGGGGGGGGTGGGGGGGGGGGGGGGTGGGGGGGGGGGGGGGTGGGGGGGGGGGGGGGTGGGGGGGGGGGGGGGTGGGGGGGGGGGGGGGTGGGGGGGGGGGGGGGTGGGGGGGGGGGGGGGTGGGGGGGGGGGGGGGTGGGGGGGGGGGGGGGTGGGGGGGGGGGGGGGTGGGGGGGGGGGGGGGTGGGGGGGGGGGGGGGTGGGGGGGGGGGGGGGTGGGGGGGGGGGGGGGTGGGGGGGGGGGGGGGTGGGGGGGGGGGGGGGTGGGGGGGGGGGGGGGTGGGGGGGGGGGGGGGTGGGGGGGGGGGGGGGTGGGGGGGGGGGGGGGTGGGGGGGGGGGGGGGTGGGGGGGGGGGGGGGTGGGGGGGGGGGGGGGTGGGGGGGGGGGGGGGTGGGGGGGGGGGGGGGTGGGGGGGGGGGGGGGTGGGGGGGGGGGGGGGTGGGGGGGGGGGGGGGTGGGGGGGGGGGGGGGTGGGGGGGGGGGGGGGTGGGGGGGGGGGGGGGTGGGGGGGGGGGGGGGTGGGGGGGGGGGGGGGTGGGGGGGGGGGGGGGTGGGGGGGGGGGGGGGTGGGGGGGGGGGGGGGTGGGGGGGGGGGGGGGTGGGGGGGGGGGGGGGTGGGGGGGGGGGGGGGTGGGGGGGGGGGGGGGTGGGGGGGGGGGGGGGTGGGGGGGGGGGGGGGTGGGGGGGGGGGGGGGTGGGGGGGGGGGGGGGTGGGGGGGGGGGGGGGTGGGGGGGGGGGGGGGTGGGGGGGGGGGGGGGTGGGGGGGGGGGGGGGTGGGGGGGGGGGGGGGTGGGGGGGGGGGGGGGTGGGGGGGGGGGGGGGTGGGGGGGGGGGGGGGTGGGGGGGGGGGGGGGTGGGGGGGGGGGGGGGTGGGGGGGGGGGGGGGTGGGGGGGGGGGGGGGTGGGGGGGGGGGGGGGTGGGGGGGGGGGGGGGTGGGGGGGGGGGGGGGTGGGGGGGGGGGGGGGTGGGGGGGGGGGGGGGTGGGGGGGGGGGGGGGTGGGGGGGGGGGGGGGTGGGGGGGGGGGGGGGTGGGGGGGGGGGGGGGTGGGGGGGGGGGGGGGTGGGGGGGGGGGGGGGTGGGGGGGGGGGGGGGTGGGGGGGGGGGGGGGTGGGGGGGGGGGGGGGTGGGGGGGGGGGGGGGTGGGGGGGGGGGGGGGTGGGGGGGGGGGGGGGTGGGGGGGGGGGGGGGTGGGGGGGGGGGGGGGTGGGGGGGGGGGGGGGTGGGGGGGGGGGGGGGTGGGGGGGGGGGGGGGTGGGGGGGGGGGGGGGTGGGGGGGGGGGGGGGTGGGGGGGGGGGGGGGTGGGGGGGGGGGGGGGTGGGGGGGGGGGGGGGTGGGGGGGGGGGGGGGTGGGGGGGGGGGGGGGTGGGGGGGGGGGGGGGTGGGGGGGGGGGGGGGTGGGGGGGGGGGGGGGTGGGGGGGGGGGGGGGTGGGGGGGGGGGGGGGTGGGGGGGGGGGGGGGTGGGGGGGGGGGGGGGTGGGGGGGGGGGGGGGTGGGGGGGGGGGGGGGTGGGGGGGGGGGGGGGTGGGGGGGGGGGGGGGTGGGGGGGGGGGGGGGTGGGGGGGGGGGGGGGTGGGGGGGGGGGGGGGTGGGGGGGGGGGGGGGTGGGGGGGGGGGGGGGTGGGGGGGGGGGGGGGTGGGGGGGGGGGGGGGTGGGGGGGGGGGGGGGTGGGGGGGGGGGGGGGTGGGGGGGGGGGGGGGTGGGGGGGGGGGGGGGTGGGGGGGGGGGGGGG
The DNA here is from genome assembly GCF_021028975.2 of Sphaerodactylus townsendi. Lineage (NCBI taxonomy): Eukaryota > Metazoa > Chordata > Lepidosauria > Squamata > Sphaerodactylidae > Sphaerodactylus > Sphaerodactylus townsendi. Next base: position 3,939,754 of record NC_059440.1, on the reverse strand, counting down.
TGGGGGGGGGGGGGGGTGGGGGGGGGGGGGGGTGGGGGGGGGGGGGGGTGGGGGGGGGGGGGGGTGGGGGGGGGGGGGGGTGGGGGGGGGGGGGGGTGGGGGGGGGGGGGGGTGGGGGGGGGGGGGGGTGGGGGGGGGGGGGGGTGGGGGGGGGGGGGGGTGGGGGGGGGGGGGGGTGGGGGGGGGGGGGGGTGGGGGGGGGGGGGGGTGGGGGGGGGGGGGGGTGGGGGGGGGGGGGGGTGGGGGGGGGGGGGGGTGGGGGGGGGGGGGGGTGGGGGGGGGGGGGGGTGGGGGGGGGGGGGGGTGGGGGGGGGGGGGGGTGGGGGGGGGGGGGGGTGGGGGGGGGGGGGGGTGGGGGGGGGGGGGGGTGGGGGGGGGGGGGGGTGGGGGGGGGGGGGGGTGGGGGGGGGGGGGGGTGGGGGGGGGGGGGGGTGGGGGGGGGGGGGGGTGGGGGGGGGGGGGGGTGGGGGGGGGGGGGGGTGGGGGGGGGGGGGGGTGGGGGGGGGGGGGGGTGGGGGGGGGGGGGGGTGGGGGGGGGGGGGGGTGGGGGGGGGGGGGGGTGGGGGGGGGGGGGGGTGGGGGGGGGGGGGGGTGGGGGGGGGGGGGGGTGGGGGGGGGGGGGGGTGGGGGGGGGGGGGGGTGGGGGGGGGGGGGGGTGGGGGGGGGGGGGGGTGGGGGGGGGGGGGGGTGGGGGGGGGGGGGGGTGGGGGGGGGGGGGGGTGGGGGGGGGGGGGGGTGGGGGGGGGGGGGGGTGGGGGGGGGGGGGGGTGGGGGGGGGGGGGGGTGGGGGGGGGGGGGGGTGGGGGGGGGGGGGGGTGGGGGGGGGGGGGGGTGGGGGGGGGGGGGGGTGGGGGGGGGGGGGGGTGGGGGGGGGGGGGGGTGGGGGGGGGGGGGGGTGGGGGGGGGGGGGGGTGGGGGGGGGGGGGGGTGGGGGGGGGGGGGGGTGGGGGGGGGGGGGGGTGGGGGGGGGGGGGGGTGGGGGGGGGGGGGGGTGGGGGGGGGGGGGGGTGGGGGGGGGGGGGGGTGGGGGGGGGGGGGGGTGGGGGGGGGGGGGGGTGGGGGGGGGGGGGGGTGGGGGGGGGGGGGGGTGGGGGGGGGGGGGGGTGGGGGGGGGGGGGGGTGGGGGGGGGGGGGGGTGGGGGGGGGGGGGGGTGGGGGGGGGGGGGGGTGGGGGGGGGGGGGGGTGGGGGGGGGGGGGGGTGGGGGGGGGGGGGGGTGGGGGGGGGGGGGGGTGGGGGGGGGGGGGGGTGGGGGGGGGGGGGGGTGGGGGGGGGGGGGGGTGGGGGGGGGGGGGGGTGGGGGGGGGGGGGGGTGGGGGGGGGGGGGGGTGGGGGGGGGGGGGGGTGGGGGGGGGGGGGGGTGGGGGGGGGGGGGGGTGGGGGGGGGGGGGGGTGGGGGGGGGGGGGGGTGGGGGGGGGGGGGGGTGGGGGGGGGGGGGGGTGGGGGGGGGGGGGGGTGGGGGGGGGGGGGGGTGGGGGGGGGGGGGGGTGGGGGGGGGGGGGGGTGGGGGGGGGGGGGGGTGGGGGGGGGGGGGGGTGGGGGGGGGGGGGGGTGGGGGGGGGGGGGGGTGGGGGGGGGGGGGGGTGGGGGGGGGGGGGGGTGGGGGGGGGGGGGGGTGGGGGGGGGGGGGGGTGGGGGGGGGGGGGGGTGGGGGGGGGGGGGGGTGGGGGGGGGGGGGGGTGGGGGGGGGGGGGGGTGGGGGGGGGGGGGGGTGGGGGGGGGGGGGGGTGGGGGGGGGGGGGGGTGGGGGGGGGGGGGGGTGGGGGGGGGGGGGGGTGGGGGGGGGGGGGGGTGGGGGGGGGGGGGGGTGGGGGGGGGGGGGGGTGGGGGGGGGGGGGGGTGGGGGGGGGGGGGGGTGGGGGGGGGGGGGGGTGGGGGGGGGGGGGGGTGGGGGGGGGGGGGGGTGGGGGGGGGGGGGGGTGGGGGGGGGGGGGGGTGGGGGGGGGGGGGGGTGGGGGGGGGGGGGGGTGGGGGGGGGGGGGGGTGGGGGGGGGGGGGGGTGGGGGGGGGGGGGGGTGGGGGGGGGGGGGGGTGGGGGGGGGGGGGGGTGGGGGGGGGGGGGGGTGGGGGGGGGGGGGGGTGGGGGGGGGGGGGGGTGGGGGGGGGGGGGGGTGGGGGGGGGGGGGGGTGGGGGGGGGGGGGGGTGGGGGGGGGGGGGGGTGGGGGGGGGGGGGGGTGGGGGGGGGGGGGGGTGGGGGGGGGGGGGGGTGGGGGGGGGGGGGGGTGGGGGGGGGGGGGGGTGGGGGGGGGGGGGGGTGGGGGGGGGGGGGGGTGGGGGGGGGGGGGGGTGGGGGGGGGGGGGGGTGGGGGGGGGGGGGGGTGGGGGGGGGGGGGGGTGGGGGGGGGGGGGGGTGGGGGGGGGGGGGGGTGGGGGGGGGGGGGGGTGGGGGGGGGGGGGGGTGGGGGGGGGGGGGGGTGGGGGGGGGGGGGGGTGGGGGGGGGGGGGGGTGGGGGGGGGGGGGGGTGGGGGGGGGGGGGGGTGGGGGGGGGGGGGGGTGGGGGGGGGGGGGGGTGGGGGGGGGGGGGGGTGGGGGGGGGGGGGGGTGGGGGGGGGGGGGGGTGGGGGGGGGGGGGGGTGGGGGGGGGGGGGGGTGGGGGGGGGGGGGGGTGGGGGGGGGGGGGGGTGGGGGGGGGGGGGGGTGGGGGGGGGGGGGGGTGGGGGGGGGGGGGGGTGGGGGGGGGGGGGGGTGGGGGGGGGGGGGGGTGGGGGGGGGGGGGGGTGGGGGGGGGGGGGGGTGGGGGGGGGGGGGGGTGGGGGGGGGGGGGGGTGGGGGGGGGGGGGGGTGGGGGGGGGGGGGGGTGGGGGGGGGGGGGGGTGGGGGGGGGGGGGGGTGGGGGGGGGGGGGGGTGGGGGGGGGGGGGGGTGGGGGGGGGGGGGGGTGGGGGGGGGGGGGGGTGGGGGGGGGGGGGGGTGGGGGGGGGGGGGGGTGGGGGGGGGGGGGGGTGGGGGGGGGGGGGGGTGGGGGGGGGGGGGGGTGGGGGGGGGGGGGGGTGGGGGGGGGGGGGGGTGGGGGGGGGGGGGGGTGGGGGGGGGGGGGGGTGGGGGGGGGGGGGGGTGGGGGGGGGGGGGGGTGGGGGGGGGGGGGGGTGGGGGGGGGGGGGGGTGGGGGGGGGGGGGGGTGGGGGGGGGGGGGGGTGGGGGGGGGGGGGGGTGGGGGGGGGGGGGGGTGGGGGGGGGGGGGGGTGGGGGGGGGGGGGGGTGGGGGGGGGGGGGGGTGGGGGGGGGGGGGGGTGGGGGGGGGGGGGGGTGGGGGGGGGGGGGGGTGGGGGGGGGGGGGGGTGGGGGGGGGGGGGGGTGGGGGGGGGGGGGGGTGGGGGGGGGGGGGGGTGGGGGGGGGGGGGGGTGGGGGGGGGGGGGGGTGGGGGGGGGGGGGGGTGGGGGGGGGGGGGGGTGGGGGGGGGGGGGGGTGGGGGGGGGGGGGGGTGGGGGGGGGGGGGGGTGGGGGGGGGGGGGGGTGGGGGGGGGGGGGGGTGGGGGGGGGGGGGGGTGGGGGGGGGGGGGGGTGGGGGGGGGGGGGGGTGGGGGGGGGGGGGGGTGGGGGGGGGGGGGGGTGGGGGGGGGGGGGGGTGGGGGGGGGGGGGGGTGGGGGGGGGGGGGGGTGGGGGGGGGGGGGGGTGGGGGGGGGGGGGGGTGGGGGGGGGGGGGGGTGGGGGGGGGGGGGGGTGGGGGGGGGGGGGGGTGGGGGGGGGGGGGGGTGGGGGGGGGGGGGGGTGGGGGGGGGGGGGGGTGGGGGGGGGGGGGGGTGGGGGGGGGGGGGGGTGGGGGGGGGGGGGGGTGGGGGGGGGGGGGGGTGGGGGGGGGGGGGGGTGGGGGGGGGGGGGGGTGGGGGGGGGGGGGGGTGGGGGGGGGGGGGGGTGGGGGGGGGGGGGGGTGGGGGGGGGGGGGGGTGGGGGGGGGGGGGGGTGGGGGGGGGGGGGGGTGGGGGGGGGGGGGGGTGGGGGGGGGGGGGGGTGGGGGGGGGGGGGGGTGGGGGGGGGGGGGGGTGGGGGGGGGGGGGGGTGGGGGGGGGGGGGGGTGGGGGGGGGGGGGGGTGGGGGGGGGGGGGGGTGGGGGGGGGGGGGGGTGGGGGGGGGGGGGGGTGGGGGGGGGGGGGGGTGGGGGGGGGGGGGGGTGGGGGGGGGGGGGGGTGGGGGGGGGGGGGGGTGGGGGGGGGGGGGGGTGGGGGGGGGGGGGGGTGGGGGGGGGGGGGGGTGGGGGGGGGGGGGGGTGGGGGGGGGGGGGGGTGGGGGGGGGGGGGGGTGGGGGGGGGGGGGGGTGGGGGGGGGGGGGGGTGGGGGGGGGGGGGGGTGGGGGGGGGGGGGGGTGGGGGGGGGGGGGGGTGGGGGGGGGGGGGGGTGGGGGGGGGGGGGGGTGGGGGGGGGGGGGGGTGGGGGGGGGGGGGGGTGGGGGGGGGGGGGGGTGGGGGGGGGGGGGGGTGGGGGGGGGGGGGGGTGGGGGGGGGGGGGGGTGGGGGGGGGGGGGGGTGGGGGGGGGGGGGGGTGGGGGGGGGGGGGGGTGGGGGGGGGGGGGGGTGGGGGGGGGGGGGGGTGGGGGGGGGGGGGGGTGGGGGGGGGGGGGGGTGGGGGGGGGGGGGGGTGGGGGGGGGGGGGGGTGGGGGGGGGGGGGGGTGGGGGGGGGGGGGGGTGGGGGGGGGGGGGGGTGGGGGGGGGGGGGGGTGGGGGGGGGGGGGGGTGGGGGGGGGGGGGGGTGGGGGGGGGGGGGGGTGGGGGGGGGGGGGGGTGGGGGGGGGGGGGGGTGGGGGGGGGGGGGGGTGGGGGGGGGGGGGGGTGGGGGGGGGGGGGGGTGGGGGGGGGGGGGGGTGGGGGGGGGGGGGGGTGGGGGGGGGGGGGGGTGGGGGGGGGGGGGGGTGGGGGGGGGGGGGGGTGGGGGGGGGGGGGGGTGGGGGGGGGGGGGGGTGGGGGGGGGGGGGGGTGGGGGGGGGGGGGGGTGGGGGGGGGGGGGGGTGGGGGGGGGGGGGGGTGGGGGGGGGGGGGGGTGGGGGGGGGGGGGGGTGGGGGGGGGGGGGGGTGGGGGGGGGGGGGGGTGGGGGGGGGGGGGGGTGGGGGGGGGGGGGGGTGGGGGGGGGGGGGGGTGGGGGGGGGGGGGGGTGGGGGGGGGGGGGGGTGGGGGGGGGGGGGGGTGGGGGGGGGGGGGGGTGGGGGGGGGGGGGGGTGGGGGGGGGGGGGGGTGGGGGGGGGGGGGGGTGGGGGGGGGGGGGGGTGGGGGGGGGGGGGGGTGGGGGGGGGGGGGGGTGGGGGGGGGGGGGGGTGGGGGGGGGGGGGGGTGGGGGGGGGGGGGGGTGGGGGGGGGGGGGGGTGGGGGGGGGGGGGGGTGGGGGGGGGGGGGGGTGGGGGGGGGGGGGGGTGGGGGGGGGGGGGGGTGGGGGGGGGGGGGGGTGGGGGGGGGGGGGGGTGGGGGGGGGGGGGGGTGGGGGGGGGGGGGGGTGGGGGGGGGGGGGGGTGGGGGGGGGGGGGGGTGGGGGGGGGGGGGGGTGGGGGGGGGGGGGGGTGGGGGGGGGGGGGGGTGGGGGGGGGGGGGGGTGGGGGGGGGGGGGGGTGGGGGGGGGGGGGGGTGGGGGGGGGGGGGGGTGGGGGGGGGGGGGGGTGGGGGGGGGGGGGGGTGGGGGGGGGGGGGGGTGGGGGGGGGGGGGGGTGGGGGGGGGGGGGGGTGGGGGGGGGGGGGGGTGGGGGGGGGGGGGGGTGGGGGGGGGGGGGGGTGGGGGGGGGGGGGGGTGGGGGGGGGGGGGGGTGGGGGGGGGGGGGGGTGGGGGGGGGGGGGGGTGGGGGGGGGGGGGGGTGGGGGGGGGGGGGGGTGGGGGGGGGGGGGGGTGGGGGGGGGGGGGGGTGGGGGGGGGGGGGGGTGGGGGGGGGGGGGGGTGGGGGGGGGGGGGGGTGGGGGGGGGGGGGGGTGGGGGGGGGGGGGGGTGGGGGGGGGGGGGGGTGGGGGGGGGGGGGGGTGGGGGGGGGGGGGGGTGGGGGGGGGGGGGGGTGGGGGGGGGGGGGGGTGGGGGGGGGGGGGGGTGGGGGGGGGGGGGGGTGGGGGGGGGGGGGGGTGGGGGGGGGGGGGGGTGGGGGGGGGGGGGGGTGGGGGGGGGGGGGGGTGGGGGGGGGGGGGGGTGGGGGGGGGGGGGGGTGGGGGGGGGGGGGGGTGGGGGGGGGGGGGGGTGGGGGGGGGGGGGGGTGGGGGGGGGGGGGGGTGGGGGGGGGGGGGGGTGGGGGGGGGGGGGGGTGGGGGGGGGGGGGGGTGGGGGGGGGGGGGGGTGGGGGGGGGGGGGGGTGGGGGGGGGGGGGGGTGGGGGGGGGGGGGGGTGGGGGGGGGGGGGGGTGGGGGGGGGGGGGGGTGGGGGGGGGGGGGGGTGGGGGGGGGGGGGGGTGGGGGGGGGGGGGGGTGGGGGGGGGGGGGGGTGGGGGGGGGGGGGGGTGGGGGGGGGGGGGGGTGGGGGGGGGGGGGGGTGGGGGGGGGGGGGGGTGGGGGGGGGGGGGGGTGGGGGGGGGGGGGGGTGGGGGGGGGGGGGGGTGGGGGGGGGGGGGGGTGGGGGGGGGGGGGGGTGGGGGGGGGGGGGGGTGGGGGGGGGGGGGGGTGGGGGGGGGGGGGGGTGGGGGGGGGGGGGGGTGGGGGGGGGGGGGGGTGGGGGGGGGGGGGGGTGGGGGGGGGGGGGGGTGGGGGGGGGGGGGGGTGGGGGGGGGGGGGGGTGGGGGGGGGGGGGGGTGGGGGGGGGGGGGGGTGGGGGGGGGGGGGGGTGGGGGGGGGGGGGGGTGGGGGGGGGGGGGGGTGGGGGGGGGGGGGGGTGGGGGGGGGGGGGGGTGGGGGGGGGGGGGGGTGGGGGGGGGGGGGGGTGGGGGGGGGGGGGGGTGGGGGGGGGGGGGGGTGGGGGGGGGGGGGGGTGGGGGGGGGGGGGGGTGGGGGGGGGGGGGGGTGGGGGGGGGGGGGGGTGGGGGGGGGGGGGGGTGGGGGGGGGGGGGGGTGGGGGGGGGGGGGGGTGGGGGGGGGGGGGGGTGGGGGGGGGGGGGGGTGGGGGGGGGGGGGGGTGGGGGGGGGGGGGGGTGGGGGGGGGGGGGGGTGGGGGGGGGGGGGGGTGGGGGGGGGGGGGGGTGGGGGGGGGGGGGGGTGGGGGGGGGGGGGGGTGGGGGGGGGGGGGGGTGGGGGGGGGGGGGGGTGGGGGGGGGGGGGGGTGGGGGGGGGGGGGGGTGGGGGGGGGGGGGGGTGGGGGGGGGGGGGGGTGGGGGGGGGGGGGGGTGGGGGGGGGGGGGGGTGGGGGGGGGGGGGGGTGGGGGGGGGGGGGGGTGGGGGGGGGGGGGGGTGGGGGGGGGGGGGGGTGGGGGGGGGGGGGGGTGGGGGGGGGGGGGGGTGGGGGGGGGGGGGGGTGGGGGGGGGGGGGGGTGGGGGGGGGGGGGGGTGGGGGGGGGGGGGGGTGGGGGGGGGGGGGGGTGGGGGGGGGGGGGGGTGGGGGGGGGGGGGGGTGGGGGGGGGGGGGGGTGGGGGGGGGGGGGGGTGGGGGGGGGGGGGGGTGGGGGGGGGGGGGGGTGGGGGGGGGGGGGGGTGGGGGGGGGGGGGGGTGGGGGGGGGGGGGGGTGGGGGGGGGGGGGGGTGGGGGGGGGGGGGGGTGGGGGGGGGGGGGGGTGGGGGGGGGGGGGGGTGGGGGGGGGGGGGGGTGGGGGGGGGGGGGGGTGGGGGGGGGGGGGGGTGGGGGGGGGGGGGGGTGGGGGGGGGGGGGGGTGGGGGGGGGGGGGGGTGGGGGGGGGGGGGGGTGGGGGGGGGGGGGGGTGGGGGGGGGGGGGGGTGGGGGGGGGGGGGGGTGGGGGGGGGGGGGGGTGGGGGGGGGGGGGGGTGGGGGGGGGGGGGGGTGGGGGGGGGGGGGGGTGGGGGGGGGGGGGGGTGGGGGGGGGGGGGGGTGGGGGGGGGGGGGGGTGGGGGGGGGGGGGGGTGGGGGGGGGGGGGGGTGGGGGGGGGGGGGGGTGGGGGGGGGGGGGGGTGGGGGGGGGGGGGGGTGGGGGGGGGGGGGGGTGGGGGGGGGGGGGGGTGGGGGGGGGGGGGGGTGGGGGGGGGGGGGGGTGGGGGGGGGGGGGGGTGGGGGGGGGGGGGGGTGGGGGGGGGGGGGGGTGGGGGGGGGGGGGGGTGGGGGGGGGGGGGGGTGGGGGGGGGGGGGGGTGGGGGGGGGGGGGGGTGGGGGGGGGGGGGGGTGGGGGGGGGGGGGGGTGGGGGGGGGGGGGGGTGGGGGGGGGGGGGGGTGGGGGGGGGGGGGGGTGGGGGGGGGGGGGGGTGGGGGGGGGGGGGGGTGGGGGGGGGGGGGGGTGGGGGGGGGGGGGGGTGGGGGGGGGGGGGGGTGGGGGGGGGGGGGGGTGGGGGGGGGGGGGGGTGGGGGGGGGGGGGGGTGGGGGGGGGGGGGGGTGGGGGGGGGGGGGGGTGGGGGGGGGGGGGGGTGGGGGGGGGGGGGGGTGGGGGGGGGGGGGGGTGGGGGGGGGGGGGGGTGGGGGGGGGGGGGGGTGGGGGGGGGGGGGGGTGGGGGGGGGGGGGGGTGGGGGGGGGGGGGGGTGGGGGGGGGGGGGGGTGGGGGGGGGGGGGGGTGGGGGGGGGGGGGGGTGGGGGGGGGGGGGGGTGGGGGGGGGGGGGGGTGGGGGGGGGGGGGGGTGGGGGGGGGGGGGGGTGGGGGGGGGGGGGGGTGGGGGGGGGGGGGGGTGGGGGGGGGGGGGGGTGGGGGGGGGGGGGGGTGGGGGGGGGGGGGGGTGGGGGGGGGGGGGGGTGGGGGGGGGGGGGGGTGGGGGGGGGGGGGGGTGGGGGGGGGGGGGGGTGGGGGGGGGGGGGGGTGGGGGGGGGGGGGGGTGGGGGGGGGGGGGGGTGGGGGGGGGGGGGGGTGGGGGGGGGGGGGGGTGGGGGGGGGGGGGGGTGGGGGGGGGGGGGGGTGGGGGGGGGGGGGGGTGGGGGGGGGGGGGGGTGGGGGGGGGGGGGGGTGGGGGGGGGGGGGGGTGGGGGGGGGGGGGGGTGGGGGGGGGGGGGGGTGGGGGGGGGGGGGGGTGGGGGGGGGGGGGGGTGGGGGGGGGGGGGGGTGGGGGGGGGGGGGGGTGGGGGGGGGGGGGGGTGGGGGGGGGGGGGGGTGGGGGGGGGGGGGGGTGGGGGGGGGGGGGGGTGGGGGGGGGGGGGGGTGGGGGGGGGGGGGGGTGGGGGGGGGGGGGGGTGGGGGGGGGGGGGGGTGGGGGGGGGGGGGGGTGGGGGGGGGGGGGGGTGGGGGGGGGGGGGGGTGGGGGGGGGGGGGGGTGGGGGGGGGGGGGGGTGGGGGGGGGGGGGGGTGGGGGGGGGGGGGGGTGGGGGGGGGGGGGGGTGGGGGGGGGGGGGGGTGGGGGGGGGGGGGGGTGGGGGGGGGGGGGGGTGGGGGGGGGGGGGGGTGGGGGGGGGGGGGGGTGGGGGGGGGGGGGGGTGGGGGGGGGGGGGGGTGGGGGGGGGGGGGGGTGGGGGGGGGGGGGGGTGGGGGGGGGGGGGGGTGGGGGGGGGGGGGGGTGGGGGGGGGGGGGGGTGGGGGGGGGGGGGGGTGGGGGGGGGGGGGGGTGGGGGGGGGGGGGGGTGGGGGGGGGGGGGGGTGGGGGGGGGGGGGGGTGGGGGGGGGGGGGGGTGGGGGGGGGGGGGGGTGGGGGGGGGGGGGGGTGGGGGGGGGGGGGGGTGGGGGGGGGGGGGGGTGGGGGGGGGGGGGGGTGGGGGGGGGGGGGGGTGGGGGGGGGGGGGGGTGGGGGGGGGGGGGGGTGGGGGGGGGGGGGGGTGGGGGGGGGGGGGGGTGGGGGGGGGGGGGGGTGGGGGGGGGGGGGGGTGGGGGGGGGGGGGGGTGGGGGGGGGGGGGGGTGGGGGGGGGGGGGGGTGGGGGGGGGGGGGGGTGGGGGGGGGGGGGGGTGGGGGGGGGGGGGGGTGGGGGGGGGGGGGGGTGGGGGGGGGGGGGGGTGGGGGGGGGGGGGGGTGGGGGGGGGGGGGGGTGGGGGGGGGGGGGGGTGGGGGGGGGGGGGGGTGGGGGGGGGGGGGGGTGGGGGGGGGGGGGGGTGGGGGGGGGGGGGGGTGGGGGGGGGGGGGGGTGGGGGGGGGGGGGGGTGGGGGGGGGGGGGGGTGGGGGGGGGGGGGGGTGGGGGGGGGGGGGGGTGGGGGGGGGGGGGGGTGGGGGGGGGGGGGGGTGGGGGGGGGGGGGGGTGGGGGGGGGGGGGGGTGGGGGGGGGGGGGGGTGGGGGGGGGGGGGGGTGGGGGGGGGGGGGGGTGGGGGGGGGGGGGGGTGGGGGGGGGGGGGGGTGGGGGGGGGGGGGGGTGGGGGGGGGGGGGGGTGGGGGGGGGGGGGGGTGGGGGGGGGGGGGGGTGGGGGGGGGGGGGGGTGGGGGGGGGGGGGGGTGGGGGGGGGGGGGGGTGGGGGGGGGGGGGGGTGGGGGGGGGGGGGGGTGGGGGGGGGGGGGGGTGGGGGGGGGGGGGGGTGGGGGGGGGGGGGGGTGGGGGGGGGGGGGGGTGGGGGGGGGGGGGGGTGGGGGGGGGGGGGGGTGGGGGGGGGGGGGGGTGGGGGGGGGGGGGGGTGGGGGGGGGGGGGGGTGGGGGGGGGGGGGGGTGGGGGGGGGGGGGGGTGGGGGGGGGGGGGGGTGGGGGGGGGGGGGGGTGGGGGGGGGGGGGGGTGGGGGGGGGGGGGGGTGGGGGGGGGGGGGGGTGGGGGGGGGGGGGGGTGGGGGGGGGGGGGGGTGGGGGGGGGGGGGGGTGGGGGGGGGGGGGGGTGGGGGGGGGGGGGGGTGGGGGGGGGGGGGGGTGGGGGGGGGGGGGGGTGGGGGGGGGGGGGGGTGGGGGGGGGGGGGGGTGGGGGGGGGGGGGGGTGGGGGGGGGGGGGGGTGGGGGGGGGGGGGGGTGGGGGGGGGGGGGGGTGGGGGGGGGGGGGGGTGGGGGGGGGGGGGGGTGGGGGGGGGGGGGGGTGGGGGGGGGGGGGGGTGGGGGGGGGGGGGGGTGGGGGGGGGGGGGGGTGGGGGGGGGGGGGGGTGGGGGGGGGGGGGGGTGGGGGGGGGGGGGGGTGGGGGGGGGGGGGGGTGGGGGGGGGGGGGGGTGGGGGGGGGGGGGGGTGGGGGGGGGGGGGGGTGGGGGGGGGGGGGGGTGGGGGGGGGGGGGGGTGGGGGGGGGGGGGGGTGGGGGGGGGGGGGGGTGGGGGGGGGGGGGGGTGGGGGGGGGGGGGGGTGGGGGGGGGGGGGGGTGGGGGGGGGGGGGGGTGGGGGGGGGGGGGGGTGGGGGGGGGGGGGGGTGGGGGGGGGGGGGGGTGGGGGGGGGGGGGGGTGGGGGGGGGGGGGGGTGGGGGGGGGGGGGGGTGGGGGGGGGGGGGGGTGGGGGGGGGGGGGGGTGGGGGGGGGGGGGGGTGGGGGGGGGGGGGGGTGGGGGGGGGGGGGGGTGGGGGGGGGGGGGGGTGGGGGGGGGGGGGGGTGGGGGGGGGGGGGGGTGGGGGGGATCTCTCAGCCCCACCTACCTCACAGGGTGTTTGTCGTCTTCTTGTTCTTCTTGTTTTTGTTCTTGTTCTTCTTGTTCTTCTTCTTGTTCTTCTTCTTCTTCTAATCTGGAGGAACTGGGTTTGATTCCCAGCTCTGCCGCCTGAGCTGCGGAGGCTTATCTGGGGGATTCAGATTAGCCTGTGCACTCCCACACACGCCAGCTGGGTGACCTTGGGCTAGTCACAGTTCTTCTGAGCTCTCTCAGCCCCACCTACCTCACAGGGTGTTTGTTGTGATGGGGGGAACGGCAAGGAGATTGTAAGCCCCTTTGAGTCTCCTGCAGGAGAGAAAGGGGGGATATAAATCCAAACTCCTCCTCCTCCTCCTCCTCTTCTTCTTCTTCTTCTTCTTCTTCTTCTTCATTGCAGCCCTTCATTCCCAATTTTGCCCAAGTGGAGGGCCTCTTTGCCCGTTTTTTTTAACAGATAATGCAAATACTGTAAAGATAAAAAAGCTTTTACTGATTTTCCTTCCCTTCCCAGGAAACCTTCACTGTGAAATTGGGAATGAAGGGCAACCTTTAATTAGATATTTAAATTTAGTGGGAAAGCAATGCATAAAGATAGTGTGGTTAGAAACGATTATTGCTTTGCACAATTATAATTTATGTGATGATATCACAATGGATAATATATGGTTTCCAAAAATGAAGTGCTGGGGAAAATGTGTGGTTACATTTTACGGGAGAGGTGGCAAACTTGGTACTCCCAGTATTTGAGGATTGGGCGACTCACGGTGATCCCAGGGATAGATCCCTCACAATAGCAATAGTCTATTGGTACTTTGCAAACCCAGAAGGCTTACCATCTGACTGAACAAAGGCAAGGATGCCTGTTTCCATTGGACAAATTCTGGTGGAGCTGGAAATCCCACTAGGCGCAAGCCCCGTATTTCAGCCCTGCGGAAGTCATGCAGAAGTCAACCATCTTTGCATATCTGATCTCAAGACATCAGCTGAGCGGAGAGCCTTTGGAGCAGATGGGGTGTACAAACACTCGAGCCCGGCGCTGAAGTGGCAGCCGGTTTCTTCTGAATTCCTGTCCACCTGCCAACAAAATGTGGAGGATCAAGCTAAGCAAATCTACCCGCCCGACTTCAAAGGGCCACACATGTGTGCTGTGTTTGCTGTCTGCCAGAGAGCCACAAAGGTTTTTTCCCTTTTGACCTGATTTGTCATCAAAGGAATCAGGATGCCACACTCAGCCACTGGTGACAGAGAGGCGGCAAAGGACAGGGGAAGAAAGAGTTTGGATTTATATCCCCCCTTTCTCTCCTGCGGGAGACTCAAAGGGGCTGACCATCTCCTTGCCCTTCCCCCCTCACAACAAACCCCCTGTGAGGTGGGTGGGGCTGAGAGAGCTCCGAGAAGTTGTGACTAGCCCAAGGTCACCCAGCTGGCGTGTGTGGGAGCGTACAGGCTAATCTGAATTCCCCAGAGAAGCCTCCACAGCTCAGGCGGCAGAGCCGGGAATCAAACCCGGTTCCTCCAGATTAGAAGAAGAAGAAGAAGAAGAAGAAGAAGAAGAAGAAGAAGAAGAAGAAGAAGAAGAAGAAGAAGAAGAAGAAGAAGAAGAAGAAGAAGAAGAAGAAGAAGAAGAAGAAGAAGAAGAAGAAGAAGAAGAAGAAGAAGAAGAACAACAACAACAACAACAACAACAACAACAACAACAAGAACAAGAAGAACAAGAAGAACAAGAAGAACAAGAAGAACAAGAACAAGAACAAAAACAAGAAGAACAAGAACAAGAACAACAAGAAGACGACAAACACCCTGTGAGGTAGGTGGGGCTGAGAGAGCTCCGAGAAGCTGTGACTAGCCCAAGGTCACCCAGCTGGCGTGTGTGGGAGTGCCCAGGCTAATCTGAATTCCCCAGATAAGCCTCCACAGCTCAGGTGGCAGAGCTGGGAATCAAACTCGGTTCCTCCAGATTAGATTCACGAGCTCTTAACCTCCTACCCCACTGCTGCTTCTAGGCACCCATATGTGATTGCGAATGGTGGTACTTGTGCACACTAGACGGTAGTGCCGTGTAGTGGTTAGCTTTTTTCCTTGTTCAAGTGGCAGCAAAATCCCACTCAGGGTGAGGCCACCTCCTAAGCGAGAAAAGCACGTGCCAGATGTGCCACACCTGTCTTTGCATCACACATCTGTGTCGCTGCTGATCCTCCTGCCCGTGCGCTGGGCTGTTAGCAGAGCGGCCCTTTCCCTGGACCTGTGCGGCGGGGGGGGGGGGCAGGGTGGGGGGAGGCGGGCACAGGAGGGCACAGTGTCCTGGGGCAACTCAGCATTTTGGAACTGTTGCTTCATTGTAACTGCGCAGTGATGCTCAAATGGGATGGGTTGGTTTTCTGCATCACGGATGACCCCCTCCCCCCACACACCACCACCACCATGAGGAACAATACCTTTCTAGCAGTAGCAGGTAAAATAAATGTTTTCCTTCTGCTCCGGGAGTAAAGAGCTTGTTCCCCGATCTCTCTGGGAATACCTGTGGATAGATTAATTGTAGCCCGGTACCTTTATCTCCTGGTTGAGGCCCAGTGGCGTAGAGCAATCACCTGAGCTAGGTGTAATGCCCTGCCTTCTTCCTTTAGCCTTGGACGCCACCTTGGAATCCCACATAAAGAAAGGAAAGGCCCGTGTGGCATGGGTTCTGTGGAAACAGTATCTCATATGCTGTTGAATTGTCCTTTTTAGGAGATAGGTAGGAAGAAGCACATAATCCCCTTCCTGCGTGGAAGTGAAGGCATTACAGATAAACAGAAGGTTATGTATCTTTTAAACAGCCACAACTACGAGCAGTTGGAAGCGGTGGCTAAAATTTTAAATGGTGTTATTTTAACTCGTCAGAAGTTGTAAAGTTGTAAAGGCTGTTATTATCTTGCTAAGCTAATCTTAAACTATTTATATGCCATTAAAGGTATTCGAAATCGAGTAAAGAGCTGCAGTCCATGATACATCTATTTGCCTAACTCAGTGCTAGATTGTGAATATCCCTTGAATCAAATAAATTGCGTGCCACTAGTCCTCATGGGGTTCACTCAAGCATTTACTCTTTTCACTACAAAAATAAGAATATTCTATCAACAAGCCTGATAGTAGCTTGTTACAAGGTGCTGACATAGCATTTATTTATTTTATTTATTTATTATTAAATTTAATATACTGCCCTATCCCCGAAGGGCTCAGGGCGGTGAACAACATAAAATCATACATAAAACATAAAATTTTAAAACAAGTATATTCTAAAATAGTAACCCATGAAACCCATATACCACCCTCCCCAGACAAGAGAAGGAAATGGGTCCCAGTGATGTTAGGGGACCCTGTCAGCAGAGGGGGCGGGGCGGAGGCACTATCAGCGGCTGGACTCTCCAAAGGCCCGGTGGAACAATTCGGTCTTACAGGCCCTGCAGAATTCTCCAAGGTCCCGCAGGGCCCGGACAGCTGGTGGTAGTGTGTTCCACCAGGCCGGTGCCAGAGCCGTAAAGGCCCTGGCCCGTGTGGAGGCCAGCCGTGTCATCGAGGGGCCAGGGATCTCCAGTAGATTTGCCTCTGCTGAATGCAGAGGACGAACCGGGACATATGGGGTAATGCGGTCCCAAAGGTACGAGGGTCCCAGGCCGCGTAAGGCCTTAAAGGTCAGTACTCACACCTTGAACACGATTCGGAATTCGATAGGTAACCAATGCAGGTGGCGCAACACAGGGTAAATATGTTCGCGAAAGGCGCCCCCTGTGAGCAGGTGAAACATTGACTCAGTAGGATTAAGAACATAAGAACATAAGAACAAGCCAGCTGGATCAGACCAAAGTCCATCTAGTCCAGCTCTCTGCTACTCGCAGTGGCCCACCAGGTGCCTTGGGGAGCTCACATGTAGGATGTGAATGCAATGGCCTTCTGCGGCTGTTGCTCCCGATCACCTGGTCTGTTGAGGCATTTGCAATCTCAGATCAAGGAGGATCAAGATTGGTAGCCATAAATCGGCTTCTCCTCCATCAATCTGTCCAAGCCCCTTTTAAAGCTATCCAGGTGAGTGGCCATCACCACCTCCTGTGGCAGCATATTCCAAACACCAACCACACGTTGCGTGAAGAAGTGTTTCCTTTTATTAGTTCTAATTCTTCCCCCCAGCATTGGGATAGTCATATGGCTAACTTTAAGGGTGGTTGTAAAATTACAGAGATCCTGTATCTGATGCTTTCTGACTATTTGAAATGTATTTTTTGCAATGTTCAACACACACACACCTTATTGCCTGGAAAGTAAGAGAGCCGGACCCCTCTAGCTTTATTCCAAGTACAGAACCTTTTCAAATCTCCTCCCCACTGCCTGAAAAATATTCTGTTATGGGCGGGGGGCAGTGGACGGAGACCTTTTGACTCACCTGTGGGGTCATGACTGTGATGAGGAGAGCCAGCATAACAGTCCCCCCTGCAAAGCCGAGCCTGAGCTGTTCAAGGCCCCACTGGGTGCCGCAGAAGATGGTAACCTTGCTCTGACCCAGCGGGTCTGCCCAGCTGTTTCACCTGTGCTCTTGAAAAGCAAACAATAAACTGTTGGCAAAGGAGATTTGCCTGTCTGAACAGGCGTGGGCTGGGCCTCCCTTTCTTTCGGGGGTGACCGGGAGGTCATCTCTTTTCCCACCCGCCTCATAACATCCAAACTTGTTTGCACGCCCCTGCATCAGAGTCATCGACTCTACCGCCCGCTGCCCTGCTTCCCTTCCTGATACCCATATAATGACAAATCAACGTGACTTGGAAGCTCACAGTAGCACAGGGGTGACCAACCTATGGTGCTCCAGATACAATTCCCATCAGCCCCTGACAGCACAGCCAATTGGCAAATATGGGAACCCCCTGCTTGTCAGCATGGAACCTGGTGCGCTGAGAGCCAGGGTGGGGTACAGGCAGGGTTTAGCAGGGCTGGTGGGAATTGTAGTCCATGGACATCTGGAGCACCATAGGTTGGCCACCCCACAGCAGTGCATCAGGCCAAGGAGTTGTCCTTGATTGTTTTTCAGAAGATGATAACAGACTCAGATAATGAAATATTTGGAATAACATCACCATGACTAAATGTAAACTGTGACTAAATTAGTCGTGGGTTGAGCCCAGGCGTGCTTCTACTCGCAAGTTGCCCCCGTCAAATCAGAACATTCATTGCCCCCCCAAGAAATTTCATTTGCCTGCTCGTGAGACCAGGCCATAATCTCCCCAGCAAAAGTGATGGTTTTCCATTTGGCAGGCTCCGCGAAGAGATCAGATTGTGAGCAACCGTATGACAGCTATCCTGATTCATCTCGTGCCATTAGGTGGATGCTTTGTGTGTGGACAATATCCTCTTTATACACTTTGCTGCAATAAGATAATCATCTTGCCTCGTAAAACTCTTGGTCATTAAATGATCTTTGTCACGGAATCTGCATGCTCCTTACCGATTTCATGTGTATGATGTATAAAACATGTTTGGCCCTTACGCTTCTACTTGTCTTGGGTATCAAAGGATATTTCCTCATGAGTCAGGCAGCTGGAATCCACTCCACACATAGCCCAACACAC
Organism: Sphaerodactylus townsendi; assembly: GCF_021028975.2. NCBI lineage: Eukaryota > Metazoa > Chordata > Lepidosauria > Squamata > Sphaerodactylidae > Sphaerodactylus > Sphaerodactylus townsendi. The sequence continues at coordinate 3,922,732 of NC_059440.1, read as the reverse complement.
CCCGACTACTAATAAATTGGAGAGCAAGATATTTGCACTTGGTGTCTATAAAACAAGGGATTCCAGCGTACCTCCCAACAGCTAAAGAAGAAGAAGAGTTTGGATTTATATCCCCCCTTTCTCTCCTACAGGAGACTCAAAGGGGCTGACAATCTCCTTGCCCTTCCCCCCTCACAACAAACACCCTGTGAGGTAGGTGGGGCTGAGAGAGCTCCGAGAAGCTGTGACTAGCCCAAGGTCACCCAGCTGGCGTGTGTGGGAGTGCACAGACTAATCTGAATTCCCCAGATAAGCCTCCACAGCTCAGGCGGCAGAGCTGGGAATCAAACCCAGTTCCTCCAGATTAGATACACGAGCTCTTAACCTCCTACGCCACTGCTGCTCCTAAAGTACTTATATATCACCCGGGCCAGAAGGCAGACTAGGCTGCTGGTTTTTAGAGGGTCACATTTGCTAGCTCAGGGGTCTGCAACCTGCGGCTCTCCAGATGTTCATGGACTACAAATCCCATCAGCCCCTGCCAGCACAGCCAATTGGCAAATATGCCTCTGGAGACCACCCAGCCCCATCAGGGGCTGATGGGAACTGTAGTCCATGAACATCTGGAGAGCCACAGGTTGCAGACCCCTGAGCTAGCTGAAGAGATACTGTACATCTTGCGCAGGTCTGACACTCTTCATCCTCCCGCCAAGTCTCAACAGTTACTCCTAACAGCATGCGAGGCCCCAATTCTCTGCAGGTGCTACTCTACAGTGAAGTATTCATTGGGTAAAAAGATTCCTACCCTTTCTGTCCATGAACATCCTGGAGCTCACAATAATAATCAAAAGCTCAGACAAACCACAGCCAGCAACCTTTTCTAAAATCTGCCACAGACAGCTCCAAGGAATCGCCTGGCAAATTTCGGATAAGGTTCCATCATTAAAAAGAACCGGGGGTTTGCAAACTGCTTGTGGAAGACAATTCTCCAACTCCAGGGCTATCAATTGAAAAAGCCCAGTAGTGGGCAGAGCTAGCATGTTTGACTTCCACACCTGGAGCAGAGATTAAATGAAGGAACGGCCACTGGTGCAAAAACTGATACTAGGTTGGCCACAGGGGCGTAATGCCCATTGGGCAAGGTGGGCAGCTGCCCAGGGCACCACCTTGTGGGGGGCATCAAAATTAAGCTGACCATCCGTCCCGCTTTTGGCGGGACATTCACGATTTCAAAGGACTTGTCCCGCGTCCCGCGGGTTTTCTCCAATGTCCCGGGTTTGGGAAGGCTGCCGCACTGCCTTCTGGGTTGCAAGGCAGTGCGGCAGCCTCCCGCGCGGCCGCAGGAGCACACTGCCTTCTGGGGCACTGCTGTTTCCCGCCCTGTCACAGGATGGGAAACGGCAGCGCCCCAGAAGGCTGTGCGCTCCTGCGGCTGCAGAGGAATGGCCTTCTGGGGCGCTGCCGTTTCCCGCCCTGTCACAGGGTGGGAAACGGCAGCGCCCCAGAAGGCTGTGCGCTCCTGCGGCCGCATGCGCACGCGGCCGCAGAGGCATGGCCTTCTGGGGCGCTGCCATTTCCCGCCCTGTGACAGGGTGGGAAACGGCAGCGCCCCAGAAGGCAGTGCGCTCCGTGTGTGTGTGCGAGTGTGTGTGGCTCCGTGTGTGCGTGCGAGTGTGTGTGGCTGCGCGAGTGTGTGTGTGCGAGTGTGTGTGGCTCCATGTGTGTGTGTGGCTGCGCGAGTGGGAGTGTGCGCGCGCGCACGGGGGGCCGCCCGGCCGCCCGTCCGTCCCGGTTCTTGAAGGTGACCATCTGGTCACCTTAATCAAAATGCAGGGTTCGTTTTTGGGTATTTTTAGTGATTTTCCATTTTTGGCCTGCAGGGGGCGCGGTGTTTAGGCTAGCGGCACCAAATTTTCAGCGTATCATTAGGTGACTGTACTTATGCTACCCCCCAAGTTTGGTGAGGTTTGGTTCAGGGAGTCCAAAGTTATGGACTTCCAAAGGGGGTGCCCCCATCCCCCATTGTTTCCAATGGGAGCTAATAGGAAATGGGGGCTACATACATACATACATAATTTATTTACGGTCATTGACCAGCAAGATCCAAAAGAATTAAAATCATAAAATTTACAGATATTACAAATATACAGATTAAAACAGTTAACAAAATACAGATAATAGACCTCAGGAACTCAGAACATCAGCTCAAGATAATGAGTGGAAGGTCAGTCTAATAATAATTAGTAATAAGGATTAGCTGGCAGAGCCAGTAGTGCTCTGTCGGGCCTTCCTGATTTTACTTGATATCCAGGCAAACTTGGCTACAGAATACGTTAGATTTTTATTGGTATCTGATAACAGTATTTTAACCTTTTCTTTCTTAGCCAAAGGAATGTTTGTCTGGTCAAAGGACAGAAGCATCCAACGTATCTCATCATAGTATGAGCATTCAAATAATATGTGTTCCGAGTTTTCAACACCTCCTATTTGACAACTGCAAATTCTGCCCTCAGTTGGTACTTTGTTATAAATCCCGTTGGTATAGTTAGACGAAAGGGCATTGTAACGGAGTAGGCTGTAGGCTCTTCGATAGTTAACGTTAAACAAAGAAGTAAGATAAGGCATTATTGAAAGTTTATTCAGCATTATTTTGCTGAAGATTGGGTGTTTGAGTTTATTCAGGTCGTGTTGCCTCTCGACATCTATGATTCTAAGTTTAACAAGATCCCTAGCTCTATCATAATTCATGCTGGTAATTAGTTGTTGGGAGAGTCCATAATATGATAGTTTCCGTAAAACTGCTCTAAGCCACGGGGGAACAAATATGTCAGACAAGACAAGTCTTGCAAGACCCCTCTGGCAATAGCATAGCCTGAGCCAATATATTATAGAGAGTGTCCATAGTTTTGCTTGTACTGAAATTAGGCCAGTCTCTATACGCAATGCAGCGTTCGAAATGTTGTTTGGGAGCTGTAGGATGGACCTCAAGAATTTTGACTGAGGACGCTCAAGATTGCAGAGGGAGCCGGTTATGGTGAGTGGTGTACCATATGATAGTTGTGCCAATGATTTGGCCTTAAATAATTTGATGGCAGCCGGAATATGATGCCCACCTCTGTTCCAGAAATAATTTCTAATAGCTCCAGAGCTTCTAGACGCATTTGCAACAGCATATTTGATATGAGCCGTTCTAAGTCCTGATGACTGAAATACTACGCCCAGATATTTGTAGAGTGGAACCTGCTCCAATTTTTTCCCATTTAATTTCCATATATGGCGTTTAGGTCTAGTAGCGCAAACCATCACTTTGGTTTTTTCATAGTTAATTTCTAACTGGTTTTTCTGAGAATAGTCAGCAAGGGTCCTTAGGGCTCTCCTTAGGCCAATGGGGGTTCTAGAGATAAGAGCTAGATCATCCGCATATAAAAGTAAAGAGATACTTTTGTCAGCAATTTTGGGGGGATGGAGATCTGGGTTATTGAATAAGGCTACAATATCATTGATATAAAAATTGAATAAGGAGGGGGCCAAAATACAACCCTGCTTGACCCCTCTGCTACTTTTGATTTCATTTGTTAGATAGCCTTGTGGGTTATATTTTACTTTAATGCTGGTATTCTGAAATGGGGGCTACAGTTTTGAGGGTCCATAACTTTGGCCCCCCTGAACCAAACTGCACCAAACCTGGGGGGTATCATCAGGGAGGTCTCCTGATGAGACCATGAAAGTTTGAGACTGTGCCTTCAGAAATGTGCTCCCCCCAGCCTGCAACCCCCATTGACAGCAATGCAGAAAATTCAATGCAGAACAAAGATTCTTGGGCAAATTTCTGGGATGTTCCTGCAGGGGGCGCATTTTTGGATGTATCGGCACCAAAATTTCAGGGTATCATCTGGAGACTGTCATGATGGCACCCCCCAAGTTGCTGTCAATGGGGGGGGGCCATCCAACTCAGGTTTTGCCCAGGGCTACAGTTTGCCTCGTTACGCCCCTGGTTGGCAATCTAGAGATTACTAAAAAAAGAGAATAAGAACCCTTTAAAAATAATTGTGTGTGCTAATCGACATTCATAGATGCAACTTTACACACAGTTGCTATTATTTTAATAAAACGACCCCTCTCTGCATCTCTGTTCACCCAGCAGAGGGGCCTGCATACCTGATCCACGCTCACCTGTTTAGCACACTTTGAGGGCAGGATTCATGGGCAGGCAGGCAGAGCCACCCCCAAGGTTGGGTTAGGTTAGAGATGTAGAAGTATCCCCTCTGCATTTCATTCTCATGAATTAGCGGTGCCAACAGCCTTGGAGAACACTGTCTTTCCCTTCGATAAACATTTCAGGAAGTTAAAAAACAATGTTTTTCACAGCAGGAAGGTAAATATAATTATATTACTTTGTAAATAACATCCCGTTAAGTCTCAGTTAAAGGCAGAGGATGTCCCCCGCCCCCCCCCCAGGACTGTTGGCAACCCAAACCTTCATGACTTTGGCCAAGCAGATTGGAGAGCACCACTGCTTCCTAGATGATGGAGTGAGACAGAGATGAGTCAGTCTGTGTAAGACTGTGTTGAGACAGAAGAGGCCAACCACATGGAAACAGCAGAAGCCCGTGCTGAGAGTTTGGATTGGAGCAATTTGAACAGGGGTCCCTAACTTTTTCAAGCCTGTGGACACCTTTGGAAAACTGACCCAGCGTGATCAGTGGTGGGATCCAAATTTTTTAGTAACAGGTTCCCATGGTGGTGGGATTCAAATTGTGGCGTAGCGCCAATGGGGCTGGGTGGGGCATGATGGGGCATGGCCGGGCATTCCTGGGCGGGGCTGTGGCAAGAACACAGCCGCTGCACCGGTCCTTGGGCGGGAAACGAATGCACGCAGGTGCAGGCTGCCACGCACGCCGGTGCACCTCCTGCTAGACTGCTTCAAGTTCTGTGCGCTACTGCTGAGAGGAGGGGCGTAACTAAGGCAAAAATCGCGTGGCAAAATCACCAATTAGTCACCCCCTCTCGGCACACACAAATAATTAGTAACCTACTCTCGGGAACCGGTGAGAACCTGCTGGATCCCACCTCTGAATGTGGCCTTTTCTTATTGACAGGTGGAGATATCAAAGTGTAGATGGTTCAAGTGCCACCCGAGGATTTTTGATTTGGCACCTAGTGCGCTAATCACTAGGACCACAATGGCTAGTTTGTGCCATAATCTCTCAACTTTCATTTTCAAATGTTGGCATTTTATCATCTCTTCCAGTTTTTTCCCCTGACCGCATTTCTTCGACCCAATCTTATCGTCCAGTTTTTTCTGTTCAACACTGCTTTCACCAGGTGTTGCTTCAATTAGAAGGAGAAGAAGAAGAAGAAGAAGAAGAGGAGGAGGAGGAGGAGGAGGAGGAGGAGGAGGAGGAGGAGGAGGAGTTTGGATTTATATCCCCCCTTTCTCTTCTGTAGGAGACTCAAAGGGGCTTACAATCTCCTTGCCCTTTTCCCCTCACAATAAACACCTTGCGAGGTGGGTGGGGCTGAGAGAGGTGGGTGGGGCTGAGACAGCTCCAAGAAGCTGTGACTAGCCCAAGGTCACTCAGTTGGCACGTGTGGGGGTGCACAGGCTAATCTGAATTCCCCAGATAAGCCTCCACAGCTCAAGCGACCGAGCGGGGAATCAAACCCAGTTCCTCCAGATTAGAATGCACGTGCTCTTAACCACTACGCCACTGCTGCTCCTTTATTCACATTTTTTTTCTTTTCAACCACTGTTAGGACTGGAGTATTATGCACTAATTCTTTATCCCACGATATTTTAACTTGCTAATTTTCAACCTGTGGGTGTTCTTCCAGTAACCTTGGAAGAAGAGAGGCGACAAAATCACTCAGTGTCACCAAGATGACCCTCTAATTATAAATCACACCCAACAAAGTGAGGCTACTTAAAATGAATATCCGAACTATGGAAAGAAATTCATCCACATTCAAAGATCACTGAACAAACATTAGTAGATCAAAGGCAGTTCATGACAAGAAATAAGACGCTCAATTTGGAGAATTAGGGGAACTTCTAAGAAGTTTTGATGATGAAGATGAAGATGAAGAAGAAGAAGAAGAAGAAGAAGAAGAAGAAGAAGAAGAAGAAGAAGAAGAAGAAGAAGAAGAAGAAGAAGAAGAAGATGATGATGCATTGTTACTGCCAATAGAAACAGTGCAAGGAAGGGACTGTTTAGCACACTGTGAAAGAGCACTATTGCGCTATTAGGCCTGGTGGTCTTTGAGCTCTCTCTGCTCCCTGTCTGTTTGGGATAACAGCGTGAGATAGGAGGCTGAAGCCTGCGGTTTCCAACCTCCGGGTGAGGCCCAGAGATCTTCTGGAGATACAGCTGATCTCCAGGAAACAGAAATTAGTTCCCTTCGAAAAAATGGGCAGCGTGGAGGATTGACTGTATGGCATCATATCCAGTGGAAGTCCCGATTGTCTCCAAACTCTGCTCTCTCCAGACTCTGCTCCCAAATTTCCAGGAATTTTCCATCTTGGAGTTGGCACCGCTCCTCCTGCATGCATGCCACTATCTGATCCGGAACAGGAGTGAGAGGAGACCACGCCAATCATGTATGAATTCATGGACTGGGTTGCTGGGCCCCACCCTCTTGTTCCCCACAAGCAGTGGTGGGATTCAAAAATTTTAGTAACAGGTTCCCATGGTGGTGGGATTCAGACAGTGGCGTAGCGCCAATGGGGCGGGGCGGGGCACGATGGGGGCGGGGCCAGGCATTCTGGGGGCGGGGCATTCCAGGGGTGGGGAATTCCTGGGCGGGGCTGTGGCAAGGACGCAGCCGCTGCGCCGGTCCTTGGGCGGGAAACGAATGCACGCAGGCGCAGGCTGCCACGCACGCCGGTGCACCTCCTGCTAGACTGCTTCAAGTTCTGCGCGCTGCTGCTGAGAGGAGGGGCTCAACCAAGGCACAAATCATGTGGCAAAATCACCCGTTAGTAACCCCCTCTTGGCACAGACAAATAATTAGTAACCTACTCTCGGGAACCTGTGAGAACCTGCTGGATCCCACCTCTACCCACAAGTCCGTGACGTGGAGGCCAACACTTAGCCTCCAAGTGATGGGTGGTGGGCGGGCCACAATTGGCGCTGTACACCATAAACATGATAGTTCTAGGCCATGCTGGCAGGGGCTGATGGGATTTGTAGTCCACGGACATCTGGAGAGCCGCAGGTTGCAGACCCTTGTAATCTAGGCATTGTCGCGCGTTGTTTACGCATCGCCTATGGTGCTCTTCAAGATGAGCAACTCATGCCCAATCCATTTTACATCAGTTCACCAGGTCCCTGCTCCGAGATCTCTTCCTCCAGTGCAGATATGCAGGAACGAACCTAGAGGAATGTAGTCAGAATTAACCCAGTTCTTAGAACGACCTGCTCTGTATTGCTCTTTTTGCTTGCCGTGGGGGTCAGAAACCCTTTGGGAGATGTGGGGCTGAATCTAATTCTTGGGAAGGTTTGGATATTTGGGAGTTAAGATGATCTCTGGGGGAAGGATGACACTGTATAAAAATGTTAACCCCAGGATGAAATCAAGCTATTGAGAATCGGTATACTGAGGAAGAAACCTTCGAAAATGCATTCAGACACGTGGTGCGATTCTATACAGGATTCTCAGTTTTAATGTACCATCTATGTATGGACTCAAGACACAGGATATAATAGCTCTGTTGGGAATCACATCAAATGGAAACATTAAATTTTCCTTGGAACTGAACATTGTACAGTATCATATGGATTTATTTATTTATTTATTCATTCATTCATTCATTCATTCATTCATTCATTCATTCATTCATT
>NC_059440.1:3876598-3914820 GCF_021028975.2 Sphaerodactylus townsendi | reverse complement strand
AATGAATGAATGAATGAATGAATGAATGAATGAATGAATGAATGAATGAATGAATAAATAAATAAATAAATAAATAAATAAATCCATATGATACTGTACAATGTTCAATTCCAAGGAAAATTTAATGTTTCCATTTGATGTGATTCCCAACAGAGCTATTATATCCTGTGTCTTGAGTCCATACATAGATGGTACATTAAAACTGAGAATCCTGTATAGAATCGCACCACGTGTCTGAATGCATTTTCGAAGGTTTCTTCCTCAGTATACCGATTCTCAATAGCTTGATTTCATCCTGGGGTTAACATTTTTATACAGTGTCATCCTTCCCCCAGAGATCATCTTAACTCCCAAATATCCAAACCTTCCCAAGAATTAGATTCAGCCCCACATCTCCCAAAGGGTTTCTGACCCCCACGGCAAGCAAAAAGAGCAATACAGAGCAGGTCGTTCTAAGAACTGGGTTAATTCTGACTACATTCCTCTAGGTTCGTTCCTGCATATCTGCACTGGAGGAAGAGATCTCGGAGCAGGGACCTGGTGAACTGATGTAAAATGGATTGGGCATGAGTTGCTCATCTTGAAGAGCACCATAGGCGATGCGTAAACAACGCGCGACAATGCCTAGATTACAAGGGTCTGCAACCTGCGGCTCTCCAGATGTCCGTGGACTACAAATCCCATCAGCCCCTGCCAGCATGGCCTAGAACTATCATGTTTATGGTGTACAGCGCCAATTGTGGCCCGCCCACCACCCATCACTTGGAGGCTAAGTGTTGGCCTCCACGTCACGGACTTGTGGGTAGAGGTGGGATCCAGCAGGTTCTCACAGGTTCCCGAGAGTAGGTTACTAATTATTTGTCTGTGCCAAGAGGGGGTTACTAACGGGTGATTTTGCCACATGATTTGTGCCTTGGTTGAGCCCCTCCTCTCAGCAGCAGCGCGCAGAACTTGAAGCAGTCTAGCAGGAGGTGCACCGGCGTGCGTGGCAGCCTGCGCCTGCGTGCATTCGTTTCCCGCCCAAGGACCGGCGCAGCGGCTGCGTCCTTGCCACAGCCCCGCCCAGGAATTCCCCACCCCTGGAATGCCCCGCCCCCAGAATGCCTGGCCCCGCCCCCATCGTGCCCCGCCCCGCCCCATTGGCGCTACGCCACTGTTTGAATCCCACCACCATGGGAACCTGTTACTAAAATTTTTGAATCCCACCACTGCTTGTGGGGAACAAGAGGGTGGGGCCCAGCAACCCAGTCCATGAATTCATACATGATTGGCGTGGTCTCCTCTCACTCCTGTTCCGGATCAGATAGTGGCATGCATGCAGGAGGAGCGGTGCCAACTCCAAGATGGAAAATTCCTGGAAATTTGGGAGCAGAGTCTGGAGAGAGCAGAGTTTGGAGACAGTGAGGACTTCCACTGGATATGATGCCATACTGATCCAGTCCTCCACGCTGCCATTTTTTTTGAAGGGAACTAATTTCTGTTTCCTGGAGATCAGCTCTGTATCTCAAGAAGATCTCTGGAGCCTCACCCGGAGGTTGGAAACCCCTTGGAGAAACACAAGCCTCCTATCTCACGCTGTTATCCCAGAGCAGACAGGGGAGGCCAGAGAGCTCAAAGACCACCAGGCCTAATAAGCAATAGTGCTCTTTCACGATGTGCCTAAACAGTCCCTTCCTTGCTATGTTTCTATTGGCAGTGGCATGTGCATCATCATCTTCTTCTTCTTCTTCTTCTTCTTCTTCTTCTTCTTCTTCTTCTTCTTCTTCTTCTTCTTCTTCTTCTTCTTCTTCTTCTTCTTCCCAACCGTCTTCGTCTTCATCATCAAAGGCTTCTTAGAGGGACACCTAATTCCTCAAATTGAAGCGTCTTATTTCTTATGCTGAACTGCCTTTGATCTACTAGTATTTGTTTCAGTGATCTTTGAATGTGGATGAATTTCTTTCCATAGTTCGGATATTGATTTTACATTAGCCTCTTACTTTTATTTGATTACTTGATTTATAATTAGAGGGTCATCTTAGTGACACTGGAGTGATTTTGTAGCCTCTCTTCTTTAAAGGTTACTGGAAGAACACCCACAGGTTGAAAATTAGCAAGTTAAAATATGCATTAGGATAAAGGAATTGTTGCATAATACTCCAGTCCTAACAATTGGTTGAAAAGAAAAAAAATGTAGATAAAGGAGCTTGTAATTGGTGTAGTAGTTAAAAGAACTAGAACTCTAATCTGGAGGAACTGGGTTTGATTCCCCGCTCGGTGCAGCAGCAGGCTGTGGAGGCTTATCTGGGGAATTCAAGGATTAGCCTGTGCACCCCCTTGCGTGTAACTTCTAGTGACCTTGGAGCTAGATGCAGCTTCTTGGGGCACAGCAACTGTCTCAGCCCCACCCACCTCTCATTACCACCTCGCAAGGTGTTTATTGCTTGAGGGGAAAAGGGCAAGGAGATTGTCAGCCCCTTTGAGTCTCCTACTGCAGAGAAAGGGGGGATAGGAATCCAAACTCCTCCTCCTCCTCCTCCTCCTCCTCCTCCTCCTCTTCTTCCTTCTTCTTCTTCTTCTTCTCCCTTCTAATTGAAGCACCTTTTCCTGAGTGAAAGCAGTGTTGAACAGAAAAAACTGGACGATAAAGGTTAGATTAGAAGAAGTAGAGTCAGAGGAAAAAACTGGAAGAGATGATAAAATGCCAACATTTGAAAATGAAAGTTGAGAGATTATGGCACAAACTAGCCATTGTGGTCCTAGTGATTAGCGCACTAGGTGCCAAATCAAAAATCCTCGGGTGGCACTTGAACCATCTACACTTTGATATCTCCACCTGTCAATAAGAAAAGGCCACATTCAGAGGTGGGATCCAGCAGGTTCTCACCGGTTCCCGAGAGTAGGTTACTAATTATTTGTGTGTGCCGAGAGGGGGTGACTAATTGGTGATTTTGCCACGCGATTTTTGCCTTAGTTACGCCCCTCCTCTCAGCAGTAGCGCACAGAACTTGAAGCAGTCTAGCAGGAGGTGCACCGGCGTGCGTGGCAGCCTGCACCTGCGTGCATTCGTTTCCCGCCCAAGGACCGGTGCAGCGGCTGTGTTCTTGCCACAGCCCCGCCCAGGAATGCCCGGCCATGCCCCATCATGCCCCACCCAGCCCCATTGGCGCTACGCCACAGTTTGAATCCCACCACCATGGGAACCTGTTACTAAAAAATTTGGATCCCACCACTGATCACGCTGGGTCAGTTTTCCAAAGGTGTCCACAGGCTTGAAAAAGTTAGGGACCCCTGTTCAAATTGCTCCAATCCAAACTCTCAGCACGGGCTTCTGCTGTTTCCATGTGGTTGGCCTCTTCTGTCTCAACACAGTCTTACACAGACTGACTCATCTCTGTCTCACTCCATCATCTAGGAAGCAGTGGTGCTCTCCAATCTGCTTGGCCAAAGTCATGAAGGTTTGGGTTGCCAACAGTCCTGGGGGGGGGCGGGGGACATCCTCTGCCTTTAACTGAGACTTAACGGGATGTTATTTACAAAGTAATATAATTATATTTACCTTCCTGCTGTGAAAAACATTGTTTTTTAACTTCCTGAAATGTTTATCGAAGGGAAAGACAGTGTTCTCCAAGGCTGTTGGCACCGCTAATTCATGGAGAATGAAATGCAGAGGGGATAATTTCTACATCTCTAACCTAACCCAACCTTTGGGTGGCTCTGCCTGCTCGCCCATGAATCCTGCCCCTCAAAGTAAAAGCTAAACAGGTGAGCGTGGATCAGGTATGCAGGCCCCTCTGCTGGGTGAACAGAGATGCAGAGAGGGGTCGTTTTATTAAAATAATAGCAACTGTGTGTAAAGTTGCATCTATGAATGTCGATTAGCACACACAATTATTTTTAAAGGGTTCTTATTCTCTTTTTTTAGTAATCTCTAGATTGCCAACCAGGGGCGTAACGAGGCAAACTGTAGCCCTGGGCAAAACCTGAGTTGGATGCCCCCCCCCCATTGACAGCAACTTGGGGGGTGCCATCATGACAGTCTCCAGATGATACCCTGAAATTTTGGTGCCGATACATCAAAAAATGCGCCCCCTGCAGGAACATCCCAGAAATTTGCCCAAGAATCTTTGTTCTGCATTGAATTTTCTGCATTGCTGTCAATAATGGGGTTGTGGCTGGCTGGGGAGCACATTTCTGAAGGCACAGTCTCAAACTTTCATGGTCTCATCAGGAGACCTCCCTGATGATACCCCCCCCCAGGTTTGGTGCAGTAGTTTGTTCAGGGGGGCCAAAGTTATGGGACCCTCAAAACTGTAGCCCCCATTTCAGAATACCAGCATTAAAGTAAAAATATAACCCACAAGGCTATCTTTAACAAATGAAATCAGGTGCAGTAGAGGGGTCAAGCAGGGTTGTATTTTGGCCCCCTCCTTATCTTCGCTAATTCTTTATATCATCGATATTGTAGCCTTATTCAATAACCCAGATCTCCATCCCCCCCCAAAATTGCTGACAAAAGCATCTCTTTACTTTTATATGCGGATGATCTAGCTCTTATCTCTAGGAACCCCCCATTGGCCCAAGGAGAGCCCCTAAGGACCCTTGCTGATTATTCTCAGAAAAATAAGCTGGAAATTAACTATGAAAAAACCAAAGTGATGGTATGCGCTACTAGACCTAAAAGCCATACATGGAAATTAAATGGAAAAAAATTGGAGCAGGTCTCACTCTACAAATATCTGGGTGTAGTATTTCAGTCATCTGGACTCAGAACGGCTCATACTAAATATGTTATTGCAAATGCGTCTAAAAGCTCTGGTGCCATTAGAAATTATTTCTGGAACAGAGTGTGGGCATCATATTCCGGCTGCCATCAAATTATTTAAGGCCAAATCATTGGCACAACTATCATATGGTACACCACTCACCATAACCGGCTCCCTCTGCAATCTTGAGCGTCCTCAGTCAAAATTCTTGAGGTCCATCCTACAGCTCCCAAACAACATTTCGAACGCTGCATTGCGTATAGAGACTGGCCTAATTTCAGTACAAGCAAAACTATGGACACTCTCTATAATATATTGGCTCAGGCTATGCTATTGCCAGAGGGGTCTTGCAAGACTTGTCTTGTCTGACATATTTGTTCCCCCGTGGCTTAGAGCAGTTTTACGGAAACTATCATATTATGGACTCTCCCAACAACTAATTACCAGCATGAATTATGATAGAGCTAGGGATCTTGTTAAACTTAGAATCATAGATGTCGAGAGGCAACACGACCTGAATAAACTCAAACACCCAATCTTCAGCAAAATAATGCTGAATAAACTTTCAATAATGCCTTATCTTACTTCTTTGTTTAACGTTAACTATCGAAGAGCCTACAGCCTACTCCGTTACAATGCCCTTTCGTCTAACTATACCAACGGGATTTATAACAAAGTACCAACTGAGGGCAGAATTTGCAGTTGTCAAATAGGAGGTGTTGAAAACTCGGAACACATATTATTTGAATGCTCATACTATGATGAGATACGTTGGATGCTTCTGTCCTTTGACCAGACAAACATTCCTTTGGCTAAGAAAGAAAAGGTTAAAATACTGTTATCAGATACCAATAAAAATCTAACGTATTCTGTAGCCAAGTTTGCCTGGATATCAAGTAAAATCAGGAAGGCCCGACAGAGCACTACTGGCTCTGCCAGCTAATCCTTATTACTAATTATTATTAGACTGACCTTCCACTCATTATCTTGAGCTGATGTTCTGAGTTCCTGAGGTCTATTATCTGTATTTTGTTAACTGTTTTAATCTGTATATTTGTAATATCTGTAAATTTTATGATTTTAATTCTTTTGGATCTTGCTGGTCAATGACCGTAAATAAATTATGTATGTATGTATGTAGCCCCCATTTCCTATTAGCTCCCATTGGAAACAATGGGGGATGGGGGCACCCCCTTTGGAAGTCCATAACTTTGGACTCCCTGAACCAAACCTCACCAAACTTGGGGGGTAGCATAAGTACAGTCACCTAATGATACGCTGAAAATTTGGTGCCGCTAGCGCCCCCTGCAGGCCAAAAATGGAAAATCACTAAAAATACCCAAAAACGAACCCTGCATTTTGATTAAGGTGACCAGATGGTCACCTTCAAGAACCGGGACGGCCGGGCGGCCGGGCGGCCCCCCGTGCGCGCGCGCACACTCCCACTCGCGCAGCCACACACACACATGGAGCCACACACACTCGCACACACCCACTCGCGCAGCCACACACACTCGCACGCACACACGGAGCGCACACACACTCGCACACACACACGGAGCGCACAGCCTTCTGGGGCGCTGCCATTTCCCGCCCTGTCACAGGGAGGGAAATGGCAGCGCCCCAGAAGGCCATGCCTCTGCGGCCGCGTGCACATGTGGCCACAGGAGCGCACAGCCTTCTGGAGCGTTGCCGTTTCCCACCCTGTGACAGGGTGGGAAACTGCAGCGCCCCAGAAGGCCATTCCTCTGCAGCCGCAGGAGCGCACAGCCTTCTGGGGTGCTGCCGTTTCCCACCCTGTGACAGGGCGGGAAACAGCAGCGCCCCAGAAGGCAGTGTACTCCTGCGGCCGCGCGGGAGGCTGCCGCACTGCCTTGCAACCCAGAAGGCAGTGCAGCAGCCTTCCCAAACCCGGGACATTGGAGAAAACCCGCGGGACGCGGGACAAGTCCTTTGAAATCGTGAATGTCCCGCCAAAAGCGGGACGGATGGTCAGCTTAATTTTGATGCCCCCCACAAGGTGGTGCCCTGGGCAGCTGCCCACCTTGCCCAATGGGCATTACGCCCCTGTGGCCAACCTAGTATCAGTTTTTGCACCAGTGGCCGTTCCTTCATTTAATCTCTGCTCCAGGTGTGGAAGTCAAACATGCTAGCTCTGCCCACTACTGGGCTTTTTCAATTGATAGCCCTGGAGTTGGAGAATTGTCTTCCACAAGCAGTTTGCAAACCCCCGGTTCTTTTTAATGATGGAACCTTATCCGAAATTTGCCGGCGATTCCTTGGAGCTGTCTGTGGCAGATTTTAGAAAAGGTTGCTGGCTGTGGTTTGTCTGAGCTTTTGATTATTATTGTGAGCTCCAGGATGTTCATGGACAGAAAGGGTAGGAATCTTTTTACCCAATGAATACTTCACTGTAGAGTAGCACCTGCAGAGAATTGGGGCCTCGCATGCTGTTAGGAGTAACTGTTGAGACTTGGCGGGAGGATGAAGAGTGTCAGACCTGCGCAAGATGTACAGTATCTCTTCAGCTAGCTCAGGGGTCTGCAACCTGTGGCTCTCCAGATGTTCATGGACTACAGTTCCCATCAGCCCCTGATGGGGCTGGGTGGTCTCCAGAGGCATATTTGCCAATTGGCTGTGCTGGCAGGGGCTGATGGGATTTATAGTCCATGAACATCTGGAGAGCCGCAGGTTGCAGACCCCTGAGCTAGCAAATGTGACCCTCTAAAAACCAGCAGCCTAGTCTGCCTTCTGGCCCGGGTGATATATAAGTACTTTAGGAGCAGCAGTGGCGTAGGAGGTTAAGAGCTCGTGTATCTAATCTGGAGGAACTGGGTTTGATTCCCAGCTCTGCCGCCTGAGCTGTGGAGGCTTATCTGGGGAATTCAGATTAGTCTGTGCACTCCCACACACGCCAGCTGGGTGACCTTGGGCTAGTCACAGCTTCTCGGAGCTCTCTCAGCCCCACCTACCTCACAGGGTGTTTGTTGTGAGGGGGGAAGGGCAAGGAGATTGTCAGCCCCTTTGAGTCTCCTGTAGGAGAGAAAGGGGGGATATAAATCCAAACTCTTCTTCTTCTTTAGCTGTTGGGAGGTACGCTGGAATCCCTTGTTTTATAGACACCAAGTGCAAATATCTTGCTCTCCAATTTATTAGTAGTCGGGGTGTGTTGGGCTATGTGTGGAGTGGATTCCAGCTGCCTGACTCATGAGGAAATATCCTTTGATACCCAAGACAAGTAGAAGCGTAAGGGCCAAACATGTTTTATACATCATACACATGAAATCGGTAAGGAGCATGCAGATTCCGTGACAAAGATCATTTAATGACCAAGAGTTTTACGAGGCAAGATGATTATCTTATTGCAGCAAAGTGTATAAAGAGGATATTGTCCACACACAAAGCATCCACCTAATGGCACGAGATGAATCAGGATAGCTGTCATACGGTTGCTCACAATCTGATCTCTTCGCGGAGCCTGCCAAATGGAAAACCATCACTTTTGCTGGGGAGATTATGGCCTGGTCTCACGAGCAGGCAAATGAAATTTCTTGGGGGGGCAATGAATGTTCTGATTTGACGGGGGCAACTTGCGAGTAGAAGCACGCCTGGGCTCAACTCACGACTAATTTAGTCACAGTTTACATTTAGTCATGGTGATGTTATTCCAAATATTTCATTATCTGAGTCTGTTATCATCTTCTGAAAAACAATCAAGGACAACTCCTTGGCCTGATGCACTGCTGTGGGGTGGCCAACCTATGGTGCTCCAGATGTCCATGGACTACAATTCCCACCAGCCCTGCTAAACCCTGCCTGTACCCCACCCTGGCTCTCAGCGCACCAGGTTCCATGCTGACAAGCAGGGGGTTCCCATATTTGCCAATTGGCTGTGCTGTCAGGGGCTGATGGGAATTGTATCTGGAGCACCATAGGTTGGTCACCCCTGTGCTACTGTGAGCTTCCAAGTCACGTTGATTTGTCATTATATGGGTATCAGGAAGGGAAGCAGGGCAGCAGGCGGTAGAGTCGATGACTCTGATGCAGGGGCGTGCAAACAAGTTTGGATGTTATGAGGCGGGTGGGAAAAGAGATGACCTCCCGGTCACCCCCGAAAGAAAGGGAGGCCCAGCCCACGCCTGTTCAGACAGGCAAATCTCCTTTGCCAACAGTTTATTGTTTGCTTTTCAAGAGCACAGGTGAAACAGCTGGGCAGACCCGCTGGGTCAGAGCAAGGTTACCATCTTCTGCGGCACCCAGTGGGGCCTTGAACAGCTCAGGCTCGGCTTTGCAGGGGGGACTGTTATGCTGGCTCTCCTCATCACAGTCATGACCCCACAGGTGAGTCAAAAGGTCTCCGTCCACTGCCCCCCGCCCATAACAGAATATTTTTCAGGCAGTGGGGAGGAGATTTGAAAAGGTTCTGTACTTGGAATAAAGCTAGAGGGGTCCGGCTCTCTTACTTTCCAGGCAATAAGGTGTGTGTGTGTTGAACATTGCAAAAAATACATTTCAAATAGTCAGAAAGCATCAGATACAGGATCTCTGTAATTTTACAACCACCCTTAAAGTTAGCCATATGACTATCCCAATGCTGGGGGGAAGAATTAGAACTAATAAAAGGAAACACTTCTTCACGCAACATGTGGTTGGTGTTTGGAATATGCTGCCACAGGAGGTGGTGATGGCCACTCACCTGGATAGCTTTAAAAGCGGCTTGGACAGATTGATGGAGGAGAAGCCGATTTATGGCTACCAATCTTGATCCTCCTTGATCTGAGATTGCAAATGCCTCAACAGACCAGGTGATCGGGAGCAACAGCCGCAGAAGGCCATTGCTTTCACCTCCTGCAGGTGAGCTCCCAAAGGCACCTGGTGGGCCACTGCGAGTAGCAGAGAGCTGGACTAGATGGACTCTGGTCTGATCCAGCTGGCTTGTTCTTATGTTCTTATGTTCTTAATCCTACTGAGTCAATGTTTCACCTGCTCACAGGGGGCGCCTTTCGCGAACATATTTACCCTGTGTTGCGCCACCTGCATTGGTTACCTATCGAATTCCGAATCGTGTTCAAGGTGTGGGTACTGACCTTTAAGGCCTTACGCGGCCTGGGACCCTCGTACCTTTGGGACCGCATTACCCCATATGTCCCGGTTCATCCTCTGCGCTCAGCAGAGGCAAATCTACTGGAGATCCCCGGCCCCTCAATGACGCGGCTGGCCTCCACACGGGCCAGGGCCGTTATGGCTCTGGCACCGGCCTGGTGGAACACACTACCACCAGCTGTCCGGGCCCTGCGAGACCTTGGAGAATTTCGCAGGGCCTGTAAGACCGAATTGTTCCACCGGGCCTTTGGAGAGTCCAGCCGCCGATAGTGCCTCCGCCCCCTCCCCTGCTGACAGGGTCCCCTAACACCACTGGGACCCATTTCCTTCTCTTGTCTGGGGAGGGTGGTATATGGGTTTCGTGGGTGACTATTTTAGAATATACTTGTTTTAAAATTTTATGTTTTATGTATGATTTTATGTTGTTCACCGCCCTGAGCCCTTCGGGGATAGGGCGGTATATCAAATTTAATAATAAATAAATAAAATAAATAAATGCTATGTCAGCACCTTGTAACAAGCTACTATCAGGCTTGTTGATAGAATATTCTTATTTTTGTAGTGAAAAGAGTAAATGCTTGAGTGAACCCCATGAGGACTAGTGGCACGCAATTTATTTGATTCAAGGGATATTCACAATCTAGCACTGAGTTAGGCAAATAGATGTATCATGGACTGCAGCTCTTTACTCGATTTCGAATACCTTTAATGGCATATAAATAGTTTAAGATTAGCTTAGCAAGATAATAACAGCCTTTACAACTTTACAACTTCTGACGAGTTAAAATAACACCATTTAAAATTTTAGCCACCGCTTCCAACTGCTCGTAGTTGTGGCTGTTTAAAAGATACATAACCTTCTGTTTATCTGTAATGCCTTCACTTCCACGCAGGAAGGGGATTATGTGCTTCTTCCTACCTATCTCCTAAAAAGGACAATTCAACAGCATATGAGATACTGTTTCCACAGAACCCATGCCACACGGGCCTTTCCTTTCTTTATGTGGGATTCCAAGGTGGCGTCCAAGGCTAAAGGAAGAAGGCAGGGCATTACACCTAGCTCAGGTGATTGCTCTACGCCACTGGGCCTCAACCAGGAGATAAAGGTACCGGGCTACAATTAATCTATCCACAGGTATTCCCAGAGAGATCGGGGAACAAGCTCTTTACTCCCGGAGCAGAAGGAAAACATTTATTTTACCTGCTACTGCTGGAAAGGTATTGTTCCTCATGGTGGTGGTGGTGTGTGGGGGGGGGGGGGTCATCCGTGATGCAGAAAACCAACCCATCCCATTTGAGCATCACTGCGCAGTTACAATGAAGCAACAGTTCCAAAATGCTGAGTTGCCCCAGGACACTGTGCCCTCCTGTGCCCGCCTCCCCCCACCCTGCCCCCCCCGCTGCACAGGTCCAGGGAAAGGGCCGCTCTGCAAACAGCCCAGCGCACGGGCAGGAGGATCAGCAGCGACACAGATGTGTGATGCAAAGACAGGTGTGGCACATCTGGCACGTGCTTTTCTCGCTTAGGAGGTGGCCTCACCCTGAGTGGGATTTTGCTGCCACTTGAACAAGGAAAAAAGCTAACCACTACACGGCACTACCGTCTAGTGTGCACAAGTACCACCATTCGCAATCACATATGGGTGCCTAGAAGCAGCAGTGGGGTAGGAGGTTAAGAGCTCGTGAATCTAATCTGGAGGAACCGAGTTTGATTCCCAGCTCTGCCACCTGAGCTGTGGAGGCTTATCTGGGGAATTCAGATTAGCCTGTGCACTCCCACACACGCCAGCTGGGTGACCTTGGGCTAGTCACAGCTTCTCGGAGCTCTCTCAGCCCCACCTACCTCACAGGGTGTTTGTCGTCTTCTTGTTGTTCTTGTTCTTGTTCTTCTTGTTTTTGTTCTTGTTCTTCTTGTTCTTCTTGTTCTTCTTGTTCTTCTTGTTCTTGTTGTTGTTGTTGTTGTTGTTGTTGTTGTTGTTGTTCTTCTTCTTCTTCTTCTTCTTCTTCTTCTTCTTCTTCTTCTTCTTCTTCTTCTTCTTCTTCTTCTTCTTCTTCTTCTTCTTCTTCTTCTTCTTCTTCTTCTTCTTCTTCTTCTTCTTC
Organism: Sphaerodactylus townsendi; assembly: GCF_021028975.2. NCBI lineage: Eukaryota > Metazoa > Chordata > Lepidosauria > Squamata > Sphaerodactylidae > Sphaerodactylus > Sphaerodactylus townsendi. The sequence continues at coordinate 3,902,872 of NC_059440.1, read as the reverse complement.
TTCTTCTTCTTCTTCTTCTTCTAATCTGGAGGAACCGGGTTTGATTCCCGGCTCTGCCGCCTGAGCTGTGGAGGCTTCTCTGGGGAATTCAGATTAGCCTATAGGCTCCCACACACGCCAGCTGGGTGACCTTGGGCTAGTCACAGCTTCTCGGAGCTCTCTCAGCCCCACCCACCTCACAGGGGGTTTGTTGTGAGGGGGGAAGGGCAAGGAGATGGTCAGCCCCTTTGAGTCTCCCACAGGAGAGAAAGGGGGGGATATAAATCCAAACTCTTTCTTCCCCTGTCCTTTGCCGCCTCTCTGTCACCAGTGGCTGAGTGTGGCATCCTGATTCCTTTGATGACAAATCAGGTCAAAAGGGAAAAAACCTTTGTGGCTCTCTGGCAGACAGCAAACACAGCACACATGTGTGGCCCTTTGAAGTCGGGCGGGTAGATTTGCTTAGCTTGATCCTCCACATTTTGTTGGCAGGTGGACAGGAATTCAGAAGAAACCGGCTGCCACTTCAGCGCCGGGCTCGAGTGTTTGTACACCCCATCTGCTCCAAAGGCTCTCCGCTCAGCTGATGTCTTGAGATCAGATATGCAAAGATGGTTGACTTCTGCATGACTTCCGCAGGGCTGAAATACGGGGCTTGCGCCTAGTGGGATTTCCAGCTCCACCAGAATTTGTCCAATGGAAACAGGCACCTTGCCTTTGTTCAGTCAGATGGTAAGCCTTCTGGGTTTGCAAAGTACCAATAGACTATTGCTATTGTGAGGGATCTATCCCTGGGATCACCGTGAGTCGCCCAATCCTCAAATACTGGGAGTACCAAGTTTGCCACCTCTCCCGTAAAATGTAACCACACATTTTCCCCAGCACTTCATTTTTGGAAACCATATATTATCCATTGTGATATCATCACATAAATTATAATTGTGCAAAGCAATAATCGTTTCTAACCACACTATCTTTATGCATTGCTTTCCCACTAAATTTAAATATCTAATTAAAGGTTGCCCTTCATTCCCAATTTCACAGTGAAGGTTTCCTGGGAAGGGAAGGAAAATCAGTAAAAGCTTTTTTATCTTTACAGTATTTGCATTATCTGTTAAAAAAAACGGGCATAGAGGCCCTCCACTTGGGCAAAATTGGGAATGAAGGGCTGCAATGAAGAAGAAGAAGAAGAAGAAGAAGAAGAAGAGGAGGAGGAGGAGGAGGAGTTTGGATTTATATCCCCCCTTTCTCTCCTGCAGGAGACTCAAAGGGGCTTACAATCTCCTTGCCGTTCCCCCCATCACAACAAACACCCTGTGAGGTAGGTGGGGCTGAGAGAGCTCAGAAGAACTGTGACTAGCCCAAGGTCACCCAGCTGGCGTGTGTGGGAGTGCACAGGCTAATCTGAATCCCCCAGATAAGCCTCCGCAGCTCAGGCGGCAGAGCTGGGAATCAAACCCGGTTCCTCCAGATTAGAAGAAGAAGAAGAAGAAGAAGAAGAAGAAGAAGAAGAAGAACAAAAACAAGAAGAACAAGAAGACGACAAACACCCTGTGAGGTAGGTGGGGCTGAGAGATCCCCCCCCCCCCCCAGCCCAGCCCCCCCCCCCCAACCCCCCCCCCCCCCACGCCCCCCCCCCCCCACCCCCACCCCCCCCCACCCCCCCACCCCCCCACCCCCCCCCCCCCCCACCCACCCCCCCCCCCCACCCCCCCCCCCCCCCACCCCCTCCCCCCCCCACCCCCCCCCCCCCCCACCCCCCCCCCCCCCCACCCCCCCCCCCCCCCACCCCCCCCCCCCCCCACCCCCCCCCCCCCCCACCCCCCCCCCCCCCCACCCCCCCCCCCCCCCACCCCCCCCCCCCCCCACCCCCCCCCCCCCCCACCCCCCCCCCCCCCCACCCCCCCCCCCCCCCACCCCCCCCCCCCCCCACCCCCCCCCCCCCCCACCCCCCCCCCCCCCCACCCCCCCCCCCCCCCACCCCCCCCCCCCCCCACCCCCCCCCCCCCCCACCCCCCCCCCCCCCCACCCCCCCCCCCCCCCACCCCCCCCCCCCCCCACCCCCCCCCCCCCCCACCCCCCCCCCCCCCCACCCCCCCCCCCCCCCACCCCCCCCCCCCCCCACCCCCCCCCCCCCCCACCCCCCCCCCCCCCCACCCCCCCCCCCCCCCACCCCCCCCCCCCCCCACCCCCCCCCCCCCCCACCCCCCCCCCCCCCCACCCCCCCCCCCCCCCACCCCCCCCCCCCCCCACCCCCCCCCCCCCCCACCCCCCCCCCCCCCCACCCCCCCCCCCCCCCACCCCCCCCCCCCCCCACCCCCCCCCCCCCCCACCCCCCCCCCCCCCCACCCCCCCCCCCCCCCACCCCCCCCCCCCCCCACCCCCCCCCCCCCCCACCCCCCCCCCCCCCCACCCCCCCCCCCCCCCACCCCCCCCCCCCCCCACCCCCCCCCCCCCCCACCCCCCCCCCCCCCCACCCCCCCCCCCCCCCACCCCCCCCCCCCCCCACCCCCCCCCCCCCCCACCCCCCCCCCCCCCCACCCCCCCCCCCCCCCACCCCCCCCCCCCCCCACCCCCCCCCCCCCCCACCCCCCCCCCCCCCCACCCCCCCCCCCCCCCACCCCCCCCCCCCCCCACCCCCCCCCCCCCCCACCCCCCCCCCCCCCCACCCCCCCCCCCCCCCACCCCCCCCCCCCCCCACCCCCCCCCCCCCCCACCCCCCCCCCCCCCCACCCCCCCCCCCCCCCACCCCCCCCCCCCCCCACCCCCCCCCCCCCCCACCCCCCCCCCCCCCCACCCCCCCCCCCCCCCACCCCCCCCCCCCCCCACCCCCCCCCCCCCCCACCCCCCCCCCCCCCCACCCCCCCCCCCCCCCACCCCCCCCCCCCCCCACCCCCCCCCCCCCCCACCCCCCCCCCCCCCCACCCCCCCCCCCCCCCACCCCCCCCCCCCCCCACCCCCCCCCCCCCCCACCCCCCCCCCCCCCCACCCCCCCCCCCCCCCACCCCCCCCCCCCCCCACCCCCCCCCCCCCCCACCCCCCCCCCCCCCCACCCCCCCCCCCCCCCACCCCCCCCCCCCCCCACCCCCCCCCCCCCCCACCCCCCCCCCCCCCCACCCCCCCCCCCCCCCACCCCCCCCCCCCCCCACCCCCCCCCCCCCCCACCCCCCCCCCCCCCCACCCCCCCCCCCCCCCACCCCCCCCCCCCCCCACCCCCCCCCCCCCCCACCCCCCCCCCCCCCCACCCCCCCCCCCCCCCACCCCCCCCCCCCCCCACCCCCCCCCCCCCCCACCCCCCCCCCCCCCCACCCCCCCCCCCCCCCACCCCCCCCCCCCCCCACCCCCCCCCCCCCCCACCCCCCCCCCCCCCCACCCCCCCCCCCCCCCACCCCCCCCCCCCCCCACCCCCCCCCCCCCCCACCCCCCCCCCCCCCCACCCCCCCCCCCCCCCACCCCCCCCCCCCCCCACCCCCCCCCCCCCCCACCCCCCCCCCCCCCCACCCCCCCCCCCCCCCACCCCCCCCCCCCCCCACCCCCCCCCCCCCCCACCCCCCCCCCCCCCCACCCCCCCCCCCCCCCACCCCCCCCCCCCCCCACCCCCCCCCCCCCCCACCCCCCCCCCCCCCCACCCCCCCCCCCCCCCACCCCCCCCCCCCCCCACCCCCCCCCCCCCCCACCCCCCCCCCCCCCCACCCCCCCCCCCCCCCACCCCCCCCCCCCCCCACCCCCCCCCCCCCCCACCCCCCCCCCCCCCCACCCCCCCCCCCCCCCACCCCCCCCCCCCCCCACCCCCCCCCCCCCCCACCCCCCCCCCCCCCCACCCCCCCCCCCCCCCACCCCCCCCCCCCCCCACCCCCCCCCCCCCCCACCCCCCCCCCCCCCCACCCCCCCCCCCCCCCACCCCCCCCCCCCCCCACCCCCCCCCCCCCCCACCCCCCCCCCCCCCCACCCCCCCCCCCCCCCACCCCCCCCCCCCCCCACCCCCCCCCCCCCCCACCCCCCCCCCCCCCCACCCCCCCCCCCCCCCACCCCCCCCCCCCCCCACCCCCCCCCCCCCCCACCCCCCCCCCCCCCCACCCCCCCCCCCCCCCACCCCCCCCCCCCCCCACCCCCCCCCCCCCCCACCCCCCCCCCCCCCCACCCCCCCCCCCCCCCACCCCCCCCCCCCCCCACCCCCCCCCCCCCCCACCCCCCCCCCCCCCCACCCCCCCCCCCCCCCACCCCCCCCCCCCCCCACCCCCCCCCCCCCCCACCCCCCCCCCCCCCCACCCCCCCCCCCCCCCACCCCCCCCCCCCCCCACCCCCCCCCCCCCCCACCCCCCCCCCCCCCCACCCCCCCCCCCCCCCACCCCCCCCCCCCCCCACCCCCCCCCCCCCCCACCCCCCCCCCCCCCCACCCCCCCCCCCCCCCACCCCCCCCCCCCCCCACCCCCCCCCCCCCCCACCCCCCCCCCCCCCCACCCCCCCCCCCCCCCACCCCCCCCCCCCCCCACCCCCCCCCCCCCCCACCCCCCCCCCCCCCCACCCCCCCCCCCCCCCACCCCCCCCCCCCCCCACCCCCCCCCCCCCCCACCCCCCCCCCCCCCCACCCCCCCCCCCCCCCACCCCCCCCCCCCCCCACCCCCCCCCCCCCCCACCCCCCCCCCCCCCCACCCCCCCCCCCCCCCACCCCCCCCCCCCCCCACCCCCCCCCCCCCCCACCCCCCCCCCCCCCCACCCCCCCCCCCCCCCACCCCCCCCCCCCCCCACCCCCCCCCCCCCCCACCCCCCCCCCCCCCCACCCCCCCCCCCCCCCACCCCCCCCCCCCCCCACCCCCCCCCCCCCCCACCCCCCCCCCCCCCCACCCCCCCCCCCCCCCACCCCCCCCCCCCCCCACCCCCCCCCCCCCCCACCCCCCCCCCCCCCCACCCCCCCCCCCCCCCACCCCCCCCCCCCCCCACCCCCCCCCCCCCCCACCCCCCCCCCCCCCCACCCCCCCCCCCCCCCACCCCCCCCCCCCCCCACCCCCCCCCCCCCCCACCCCCCCCCCCCCCCACCCCCCCCCCCCCCCACCCCCCCCCCCCCCCACCCCCCCCCCCCCCCACCCCCCCCCCCCCCCACCCCCCCCCCCCCCCACCCCCCCCCCCCCCCACCCCCCCCCCCCCCCACCCCCCCCCCCCCCCACCCCCCCCCCCCCCCACCCCCCCCCCCCCCCACCCCCCCCCCCCCCCACCCCCCCCCCCCCCCACCCCCCCCCCCCCCCACCCCCCCCCCCCCCCACCCCCCCCCCCCCCCACCCCCCCCCCCCCCCACCCCCCCCCCCCCCCACCCCCCCCCCCCCCCACCCCCCCCCCCCCCCACCCCCCCCCCCCCCCACCCCCCCCCCCCCCCACCCCCCCCCCCCCCCACCCCCCCCCCCCCCCACCCCCCCCCCCCCCCACCCCCCCCCCCCCCCACCCCCCCCCCCCCCCACCCCCCCCCCCCCCCACCCCCCCCCCCCCCCACCCCCCCCCCCCCCCACCCCCCCCCCCCCCCACCCCCCCCCCCCCCCACCCCCCCCCCCCCCCACCCCCCCCCCCCCCCACCCCCCCCCCCCCCCACCCCCCCCCCCCCCCACCCCCCCCCCCCCCCACCCCCCCCCCCCCCCACCCCCCCCCCCCCCCACCCCCCCCCCCCCCCACCCCCCCCCCCCCCCACCCCCCCCCCCCCCCACCCCCCCCCCCCCCCACCCCCCCCCCCCCCCACCCCCCCCCCCCCCCACCCCCCCCCCCCCCCACCCCCCCCCCCCCCCACCCCCCCCCCCCCCCACCCCCCCCCCCCCCCACCCCCCCCCCCCCCCACCCCCCCCCCCCCCCACCCCCCCCCCCCCCCACCCCCCCCCCCCCCCACCCCCCCCCCCCCCCACCCCCCCCCCCCCCCACCCCCCCCCCCCCCCACCCCCCCCCCCCCCCACCCCCCCCCCCCCCCACCCCCCCCCCCCCCCACCCCCCCCCCCCCCCACCCCCCCCCCCCCCCACCCCCCCCCCCCCCCACCCCCCCCCCCCCCCACCCCCCCCCCCCCCCACCCCCCCCCCCCCCCACCCCCCCCCCCCCCCACCCCCCCCCCCCCCCACCCCCCCCCCCCCCCACCCCCCCCCCCCCCCACCCCCCCCCCCCCCCACCCCCCCCCCCCCCCACCCCCCCCCCCCCCCACCCCCCCCCCCCCCCACCCCCCCCCCCCCCCACCCCCCCCCCCCCCCACCCCCCCCCCCCCCCACCCCCCCCCCCCCCCACCCCCCCCCCCCCCCACCCCCCCCCCCCCCCACCCCCCCCCCCCCCCACCCCCCCCCCCCCCCACCCCCCCCCCCCCCCACCCCCCCCCCCCCCCACCCCCCCCCCCCCCCACCCCCCCCCCCCCCCACCCCCCCCCCCCCCCACCCCCCCCCCCCCCCACCCCCCCCCCCCCCCACCCCCCCCCCCCCCCACCCCCCCCCCCCCCCACCCCCCCCCCCCCCCACCCCCCCCCCCCCCCACCCCCCCCCCCCCCCACCCCCCCCCCCCCCCACCCCCCCCCCCCCCCACCCCCCCCCCCCCCCACCCCCCCCCCCCCCCACCCCCCCCCCCCCCCACCCCCCCCCCCCCCCACCCCCCCCCCCCCCCACCCCCCCCCCCCCCCACCCCCCCCCCCCCCCACCCCCCCCCCCCCCCACCCCCCCCCCCCCCCACCCCCCCCCCCCCCCACCCCCCCCCCCCCCCACCCCCCCCCCCCCCCACCCCCCCCCCCCCCCACCCCCCCCCCCCCCCACCCCCCCCCCCCCCCACCCCCCCCCCCCCCCACCCCCCCCCCCCCCCACCCCCCCCCCCCCCCACCCCCCCCCCCCCCCACCCCCCCCCCCCCCCACCCCCCCCCCCCCCCACCCCCCCCCCCCCCCACCCCCCCCCCCCCCCACCCCCCCCCCCCCCCACCCCCCCCCCCCCCCACCCCCCCCCCCCCCCACCCCCCCCCCCCCCCACCCCCCCCCCCCCCCACCCCCCCCCCCCCCCACCCCCCCCCCCCCCCACCCCCCCCCCCCCCCACCCCCCCCCCCCCCCACCCCCCCCCCCCCCCACCCCCCCCCCCCCCCACCCCCCCCCCCCCCCACCCCCCCCCCCCCCCACCCCCCCCCCCCCCCACCCCCCCCCCCCCCCACCCCCCCCCCCCCCCACCCCCCCCCCCCCCCACCCCCCCCCCCCCCCACCCCCCCCCCCCCCCACCCCCCCCCCCCCCCACCCCCCCCCCCCCCCACCCCCCCCCCCCCCCACCCCCCCCCCCCCCCACCCCCCCCCCCCCCCACCCCCCCCCCCCCCCACCCCCCCCCCCCCCCACCCCCCCCCCCCCCCACCCCCCCCCCCCCCCACCCCCCCCCCCCCCCACCCCCCCCCCCCCCCACCCCCCCCCCCCCCCACCCCCCCCCCCCCCCACCCCCCCCCCCCCCCACCCCCCCCCCCCCCCACCCCCCCCCCCCCCCACCCCCCCCCCCCCCCACCCCCCCCCCCCCCCACCCCCCCCCCCCCCCACCCCCCCCCCCCCCCACCCCCCCCCCCCCCCACCCCCCCCCCCCCCCACCCCCCCCCCCCCCCACCCCCCCCCCCCCCCACCCCCCCCCCCCCCCACCCCCCCCCCCCCCCACCCCCCCCCCCCCCCACCCCCCCCCCCCCCCACCCCCCCCCCCCCCCACCCCCCCCCCCCCCCACCCCCCCCCCCCCCCACCCCCCCCCCCCCCCACCCCCCCCCCCCCCCACCCCCCCCCCCCCCCACCCCCCCCCCCCCCCACCCCCCCCCCCCCCCACCCCCCCCCCCCCCCACCCCCCCCCCCCCCCACCCCCCCCCCCCCCCACCCCCCCCCCCCCCCACCCCCCCCCCCCCCCACCCCCCCCCCCCCCCACCCCCCCCCCCCCCCACCCCCCCCCCCCCCCACCCCCCCCCCCCCCCACCCCCCCCCCCCCCCACCCCCCCCCCCCCCCACCCCCCCCCCCCCCCACCCCCCCCCCCCCCCACCCCCCCCCCCCCCCACCCCCCCCCCCCCCCACCCCCCCCCCCCCCCACCCCCCCCCCCCCCCACCCCCCCCCCCCCCCACCCCCCCCCCCCCCCACCCCCCCCCCCCCCCACCCCCCCCCCCCCCCACCCCCCCCCCCCCCCACCCCCCCCCCCCCCCACCCCCCCCCCCCCCCACCCCCCCCCCCCCCCACCCCCCCCCCCCCCCACCCCCCCCCCCCCCCACCCCCCCCCCCCCCCACCCCCCCCCCCCCCCACCCCCCCCCCCCCCCACCCCCCCCCCCCCCCACCCCCCCCCCCCCCCACCCCCCCCCCCCCCCACCCCCCCCCCCCCCCACCCCCCCCCCCCCCCACCCCCCCCCCCCCCCACCCCCCCCCCCCCCCACCCCCCCCCCCCCCCACCCCCCCCCCCCCCCACCCCCCCCCCCCCCCACCCCCCCCCCCCCCCACCCCCCCCCCCCCCCACCCCCCCCCCCCCCCACCCCCCCCCCCCCCCACCCCCCCCCCCCCCCACCCCCCCCCCCCCCCACCCCCCCCCCCCCCCACCCCCCCCCCCCCCCACCCCCCCCCCCCCCCACCCCCCCCCCCCCCCACCCCCCCCCCCCCCCACCCCCCCCCCCCCCCACCCCCCCCCCCCCCCACCCCCCCCCCCCCCCACCCCCCCCCCCCCCCACCCCCCCCCCCCCCCACCCCCCCCCCCCCCCACCCCCCCCCCCCCCCACCCCCCCCCCCCCCCACCCCCCCCCCCCCCCACCCCCCCCCCCCCCCACCCCCCCCCCCCCCCACCCCCCCCCCCCCCCACCCCCCCCCCCCCCCACCCCCCCCCCCCCCCACCCCCCCCCCCCCCCACCCCCCCCCCCCCCCACCCCCCCCCCCCCCCACCCCCCCCCCCCCCCACCCCCCCCCCCCCCCACCCCCCCCCCCCCCCACCCCCCCCCCCCCCCACCCCCCCCCCCCCCCACCCCCCCCCCCCCCCACCCCCCCCCCCCCCCACCCCCCCCCCCCCCCACCCCCCCCCCCCCCCACCCCCCCCCCCCCCCACCCCCCCCCCCCCCCACCCCCCCCCCCCCCCACCCCCCCCCCCCCCCACCCCCCCCCCCCCCCACCCCCCCCCCCCCCCACCCCCCCCCCCCCCCACCCCCCCCCCCCCCCACCCCCCCCCCCCCCCACCCCCCCCCCCCCCCACCCCCCCCCCCCCCCACCCCCCCCCCCCCCCACCCCCCCCCCCCCCCACCCCCCCCCCCCCCCACCCCCCCCCCCCCCCACCCCCCCCCCCCCCCACCCCCCCCCCCCCCCACCCCCCCCCCCCCCCACCCCCCCCCCCCCCCACCCCCCCCCCCCCCCACCCCCCCCCCCCCCCACCCCCCCCCCCCCCCACCCCCCCCCCCCCCCACCCCCCCCCCCCCCCACCCCCCCCCCCCCCCACCCCCCCCCCCCCCCACCCCCCCCCCCCCCCACCCCCCCCCCCCCCCACCCCCCCCCCCCCCCACCCCCCCCCCCCCCCACCCCCCCCCCCCCCCACCCCCCCCCCCCCCCACCCCCCCCCCCCCCCACCCCCCCCCCCCCCCACCCCCCCCCCCCCCCACCCCCCCCCCCCCCCACCCCCCCCCCCCCCCACCCCCCCCCCCCCCCACCCCCCCCCCCCCCCACCCCCCCCCCCCCCCACCCCCCCCCCCCCCCACCCCCCCCCCCCCCCACCCCCCCCCCCCCCCACCCCCCCCCCCCCCCACCCCCCCCCCCCCCCACCCCCCCCCCCCCCCACCCCCCCCCCCCCCCACCCCCCCCCCCCCCCACCCCCCCCCCCCCCCACCCCCCCCCCCCCCCACCCCCCCCCCCCCCCACCCCCCCCCCCCCCCACCCCCCCCCCCCCCCACCCCCCCCCCCCCCCACCCCCCCCCCCCCCCACCCCCCCCCCCCCCCACCCCCCCCCCCCCCCACCCCCCCCCCCCCCCACCCCCCCCCCCCCCCACCCCCCCCCCCCCCCACCCCCCCCCCCCCCCACCCCCCCCCCCCCCCACCCCCCCCCCCCCCCACCCCCCCCCCCCCCCACCCCCCCCCCCCCCCACCCCCCCCCCCCCCCACCCCCCCCCCCCCCCACCCCCCCCCCCCCCCACCCCCCCCCCCCCCCACCCCCCCCCCCCCCCACCCCCCCCCCCCCCCACCCCCCCCCCCCCCCACCCCCCCCCCCCCCCACCCCCCCCCCCCCCCACCCCCCCCCCCCCCCACCCCCCCCCCCCCCCACCCCCCCCCCCCCCCACCCCCCCCCCCCCCCACCCCCCCCCCCCCCCACCCCCCCCCCCCCCCACCCCCCCCCCCCCCCACCCCCCCCCCCCCCCACCCCCCCCCCCCCCCACCCCCCCCCCCCCCCACCCCCCCCCCCCCCCACCCCCCCCCCCCCCCACCCCCCCCCCCCCCCACCCCCCCCCCCCCCCACCCCCCCCCCCCCCCACCCCCCCCCCCCCCCACCCCCCCCCCCCCCCACCCCCCCCCCCCCCCACCCCCCCCCCCCCCCACCCCCCCCCCCCCCCACCCCCCCCCCCCCCCACCCCCCCCCCCCCCCACCCCCCCCCCCCCCCACCCCCCCCCCCCCCCACCCCCCCCCCCCCCCACCCCCCCCCCCCCCCACCCCCCCCCCCCCCCACCCCCCCCCCCCCCCACCCCCCCCCCCCCCCACCCCCCCCCCCCCCCACCCCCCCCCCCCCCCACCCCCCCCCCCCCCCACCCCCCCCCCCCCCCACCCCCCCCCCCCCCCACCCCCCCCCCCCCCCACCCCCCCCCCCCCCCACCCCCCCCCCCCCCCACCCCCCCCCCCCCCCACCCCCCCCCCCCCCCACCCCCCCCCCCCCCCACCCCCCCCCCCCCCCACCCCCCCCCCCCCCCACCCCCCCCCCCCCCCACCCCCCCCCCCCCCCACCCCCCCCCCCCCCCACCCCCCCCCCCCCCCACCCCCCCCCCCCCCCACCCCCCCCCCCCCCCACCCCCCCCCCCCCCCACCCCCCCCCCCCCCCACCCCCCCCCCCCCCCACCCCCCCCCCCCCCCACCCCCCCCCCCCCCCACCCCCCCCCCCCCCCACCCCCCCCCCCCCCCACCCCCCCCCCCCCCCACCCCCCCCCCCCCCCACCCCCCCCCCCCCCCACCCCCCCCCCCCCCCACCCCCCCCCCCCCCCACCCCCCCCCCCCCCCACCCCCCCCCCCCCCCACCCCCCCCCCCCCCCACCCCCCCCCCCCCCCACCCCCCCCCCCCCCCACCCCCCCCCCCCCCCACCCCCCCCCCCCCCCACCCCCCCCCCCCCCCACCCCCCCCCCCCCCCACCCCCCCCCCCCCCCACCCCCCCCCCCCCCCACCCCCCCCCCCCCCCACCCCCCCCCCCCCCCACCCCCCCCCCCCCCCACCCCCCCCCCCCCCCACCCCCCCCCCCCCCCACCCCCCCCCCCCCCCACCCCCCCCCCCCCCCACCCCCCCCCCCCCCCACCCCCCCCCCCCCCCACCCCCCCCCCCCCCCACCCCCCCCCCCCCCCACCCCCCCCCCCCCCCACCCCCCCCCCCCCCCACCCCCCCCCCCCCCCACCCCCCCCCCCCCCCACCCCCCCCCCCCCCCACCCCCCCCCCCCCCCACCCCCCCCCCCCCCCACCCCCCCCCCCCCCCACCCCCCCCCCCCCCCACCCCCCCCCCCCCCCACCCCCCCCCCCCCCCACCCCCCCCCCCCCCCACCCCCCCCCCCCCCCACCCCCCCCCCCCCCCACCCCCCCCCCCCCCCACCCCCCCCCCCCCCCACCCCCCCCCCCCCCCACCCCCCCCCCCCCCCACCCCCCCCCCCCCCCACCCCCCCCCCCCCCCACCCCCCCCCCCCCCCACCCCCCCCCCCCCCCACCCCCCCCCCCCCCCACCCCCCCCCCCCCCCACCCCCCCCCCCCCCCACCCCCCCCCCCCCCCACCCCCCCCCCCCCCCACCCCCCCCCCCCCCCACCCCCCCCCCCCCCCACCCCCCCCCCCCCCCACCCCCCCCCCCCCCCACCCCCCCCCCCCCCCACCCCCCCCCCCCCCCACCCCCCCCCCCCCCCACCCCCCCCCCCCCCCACCCCCCCCCCCCCCCACCCCCCCCCCCCCCCACCCCCCCCCCCCCCCACCCCCCCCCCCCCCCACCCCCCCCCCCCCCCACCCCCCCCCCCCCCCACCCCCCCCCCCCCCCACCCCCCCCCCCCCCCACCCCCCCCCCCCCCCACCCCCCCCCCCCCCCACCCCCCCCCCCCCCCACCCCCCCCCCCCCCCACCCCCCCCCCCCCCCACCCCCCCCCCCCCCCACCCCCCCCCCCCCCCACCCCCCCCCCCCCCCACCCCCCCCCCCCCCCACCCCCCCCCCCCCCCACCCCCCCCCCCCCCCACCCCCCCCCCCCCCCACCCCCCCCCCCCCCCACCCCCCCCCCCCCCCACCCCCCCCCCCCCCCACCCCCCCCCCCCCCCACCCCCCCCCCCCCCCACCCCCCCCCCCCCCCACCCCCCCCCCCCCCCACCCCCCCCCCCCCCCACCCCCCCCCCCCCCCACCCCCCCCCCCCCCCACCCCCCCCCCCCCCCACCCCCCCCCCCCCCCACCCCCCCCCCCCCCCACCCCCCCCCCCCCCCACCCCCCCCCCCCCCCACCCCCCCCCCCCCCCACCCCCCCCCCCCCCCACCCCCCCCCCCCCCCACCCCCCCCCCCCCCCACCCCCCCCCCCCCCCACCCCCCCCCCCCCCCACCCCCCCCCCCCCCCACCCCCCCCCCCCCCCACCCCCCCCCCCCCCCACCCCCCCCCCCCCCCACCCCCCCCCCCCCCCACCCCCCCCCCCCCCCACCCCCCCCCCCCCCCACCCCCCCCCCCCCCCACCCCCCCCCCCCCCCACCCCCCCCCCCCCCCACCCCCCCCCCCCCCCACCCCCCCCCCCCCCCACCCCCCCCCCCCCCCACCCCCCCCCCCCCCCACCCCCCCCCCCCCCCACCCCCCCCCCCCCCCACCCCCCCCCCCCCCCACCCCCCCCCCCCCCCACCCCCCCCCCCCCCCACCCCCCCCCCCCCCCACCCCCCCCCCCCCCCACCCCCCCCCCCCCCCACCCCCCCCCCCCCCCACCCCCCCCCCCCCCCACCCCCCCCCCCCCCCACCCCCCCCCCCCCCCACCCCCCCCCCCCCCCACCCCCCCCCCCCCCCACCCCCCCCCCCCCCCACCCCCCCCCCCCCCCACCCCCCCCCCCCCCCACCCCCCCCCCCCCCCACCCCCCCCCCCCCCCACCCCCCCCCCCCCCCACCCCCCCCCCCCCCCACCCCCCCCCCCCCCCACCCCCCCCCCCCCCCACCCCCCCCCCCCCCCACCCCCCCCCCCCCCCACCCCCCCCCCCCCCCACCCCCCCCCCCCCCCACCCCCCCCCCCCCCCACCCCCCCCCCCCCCCACCCCCCCCCCCCCCCACCCCCCCCCCCCCCCACCCCCCCCCCCCCCCACCCCCCCCCCCCCCCACCCCCCCCCCCCCCCACCCCCCCCCCCCCCCACCCCCCCCCCCCCCCACCCCCCCCCCCCCCCACCCCCCCCCCCCCCCACCCCCCCCCCCCCCCACCCCCCCCCCCCCCCACCCCCCCCCCCCCCCACCCCCCCCCCCCCCCACCCCCCCCCCCCCCCACCCCCCCCCCCCCCCACCCCCCCCCCCCCCCACCCCCCCCCCCCCCCACCCCCCCCCCCCCCCACCCCCCCCCCCCCCCACCCCCCCCCCCCCCCACCCCCCCCCCCCCCCACCCCCCCCCCCCCCCACCCCCCCCCCCCCCCACCCCCCCCCCCCCCCACCCCCCCCCCCCCCCACCCCCCCCCCCCCCCACCCCCCCCCCCCCCCACCCCCCCCCCCCCCCACCCCCCCCCCCCCCCACCCCCCCCCCCCCCCACCCCCCCCCCCCCCCACCCCCCCCCCCCCCCACCCCCCCCCCCCCCCACCCCCCCCCCCCCCCACCCCCCCCCCCCCCCACCCCCCCCCCCCCCCACCCCCCCCCCCCCCCACCCCCCCCCCCCCCCACCCCCCCCCCCCCCCACCCCCCCCCCCCCCCACCCCCCCCCCCCCCCACCCCCCCCCCCCCCCACCCCCCCCCCCCCCCACCCCCCCCCCCCCCCACCCCCCCCCCCCCCCACCCCCCCCCCCCCCCACCCCCCCCCCCCCCCACCCCCCCCCCCCCCCACCCCCCCCCCCCCCCACCCCCCCCCCCCCCCACCCCCCCCCCCCCCCACCCCCCCCCCCCCCCACCCCCCCCCCCCCCCACCCCCCCCCCCCCCCACCCCCCCCCCCCCCCACCCCCCCCCCCCCCCACCCCCCCCCCCCCCCACCCCCCCCCCCCCCCACCCCCCCCCCCCCCCACCCCCCCCCCCCCCCACCCCCCCCCCCCCCCACCCCCCCCCCCCCCCACCCCCCCCCCCCCCCACCCCCCCCCCCCCCCACCCCCCCCCCCCCCCACCCCCCCCCCCCCCCACCCCCCCCCCCCCCCACCCCCCCCCCCCCCCACCCCCCCCCCCCCCCACCCCCCCCCCCCCCCACCCCCCCCCCCCCCCACCCCCCCCCCCCCCCACCCCCCCCCCCCCCCACCCCCCCCCCCCCCCACCCCCCCCCCCCCCCACCCCCCCCCCCCCCCACCCCCCCCCCCCCCCACCCCCCCCCCCCCCCACCCCCCCCCCCCCCCACCCCCCCCCCCCCCCACCCCCCCCCCCCCCCACCCCCCCCCCCCCCCACCCCCCCCCCCCCCCACCCCCCCCCCCCCCCACCCCCCCCCCCCCCCACCCCCCCCCCCCCCCACCCCCCCCCCCCCCCACCCCCCCCCCCCCCCACCCCCCCCCCCCCCCACCCCCCCCCCCCCCCACCCCCCCCCCCCCCCACCCCCCCCCCCCCCCACCCCCCCCCCCCCCCACCCCCCCCCCCCCCCACCCCCCCCCCCCCCCACCCCCCCCCCCCCCCACCCCCCCCCCCCCCCACCCCCCCCCCCCCCCACCCCCCCCCCCCCCCACCCCCCCCCCCCCCCACCCCCCCCCCCCCCCACCCCCCCCCCCCCCCACCCCCCCCCCCCCCCACCCCCCCCCCCCCCCACCCCCCCCCCCCCCCACCCCCCCCCCCCCCCACCCCCCCCCCCCCCCACCCCCCCCCCCCCCCACCCCCCCCCCCCCCCACCCCCCCCCCCCCCCACCCCCCCCCCCCCCCACCCCCCCCCCCCCCCACCCCCCCCCCCCCCCACCCCCCCCCCCCCCCACCCCCCCCCCCCCCCACCCCCCCCCCCCCCCACCCCCCCCCCCCCCCACCCCCCCCCCCCCCCACCCCCCCCCCCCCCCACCCCCCCCCCCCCCCACCCCCCCCCCCCCCCACCCCCCCCCCCCCCCACCCCCCCCCCCCCCCACCCCCCCCCCCCCCCACCCCCCCCCCCCCCCACCCCCCCCCCCCCCCACCCCCCCCCCCCCCCACCCCCCCCCCCCCCCACCCCCCCCCCCCCCCACCCCCCCCCCCCCCCACCCCCCCCCCCCCCCACCCCCCCCCCCCCCCACCCCCCCCCCCCCCCACCCCCCCCCCCCCCCACCCCCCCCCCCCCCCACCCCCCCCCCCCCCCACCCCCCCCCCCCCCCACCCCCCCCCCCCCCCACCCCCCCCCCCCCCCACCCCCCCCCCCCCCCACCCCCCCCCCCCCCCACCCCCCCCCCCCCCCACCCCCCCCCCCCCCCACCCCCCCCCCCCCCCACCCCCCCCCCCCCCCACCCCCCCCCCCCCCCACCCCCCCCCCCCCCCACCCCCCCCCCCCCCCACCCCCCCCCCCCCCCACCCCCCCCCCCCCCCACCCCCCCCCCCCCCCACCCCCCCCCCCCCCCACCCCCCCCCCCCCCCACCCCCCCCCCCCCCCACCCCCCCCCCCCCCCACCCCCCCCCCCCCCCACCCCCCCCCCCCCCCACCCCCCCCCCCCCCCACCCCCCCCCCCCCCCACCCCCCCCCCCCCCCACCCCCCCCCCCCCCCACCCCCCCCCCCCCCCACCCCCCCCCCCCCCCACCCCCCCCCCCCCCCACCCCCCCCCCCCCCCACCCCCCCCCCCCCCCACCCCCCCCCCCCCCCACCCCCCCCCCCCCCCACCCCCCCCCCCCCCCACCCCCCCCCCCCCCCACCCCCCCCCCCCCCCACCCCCCCCCCCCCCCACCCCCCCCCCCCCCCACCCCCCCCCCCCCCCACCCCCCCCCCCCCCCACCCCCCCCCCCCCCCACCCCCCCCCCCCCCCACCCCCCCCCCCCCCCACCCCCCCCCCCCCCCACCCCCCCCCCCCCCCACCCCCCCCCCCCCCCACCCCCCCCCCCCCCCACCCCCCCCCCCCCCCACCCCCCCCCCCCCCCACCCCCCCCCCCCCCCACCCCCCCCCCCCCCCACCCCCCCCCCCCCCCACCCCCCCCCCCCCCCACCCCCCCCCCCCCCCACCCCCCCCCCCCCCCACCCCCCCCCCCCCCCACCCCCCCCCCCCCCCACCCCCCCCCCCCCCCACCCCCCCCCCCCCCCACCCCCCCCCCCCCCCACCCCCCCCCCCCCCCACCCCCCCCCCCCCCCACCCCCCCCCCCCCCCACCCCCCCCCCCCCCCACCCCCCCCCCCCCCCACCCCCCCCCCCCCCCACCCCCCCCCCCCCCCACCCCCCCCCCCCCCCACCCCCCCCCCCCCCCACCCCCCCCCCCCCCCACCCCCCCCCCCCCCCACCCCCCCCCCCCCCCACCCCCCCCCCCCCCCACCCCCCCCCCCCCCCACCCCCCCCCCCCCCCACCCCCCCCCCCCCCCACCCCCCCCCCCCCCCACCCCCCCCCCCCCCCACCCCCCCCCCCCCCCACCCCCCCCCCCCCCCACCCCCCCCCCCCCCCACCCCCCCCCCCCCCCACCCCCCCCCCCCCCCACCCCCCCCCCCCCCCACCCCCCCCCCCCCCCACCCCCCCCCCCCCCCACCCCCCCCCCCCCCCACCCCCCCCCCCCCCCACCCCCCCCCCCCCCCACCCCCCCCCCCCCCCACCCCCCCCCCCCCCCACCCCCCCCCCCCCCCACCCCCCCCCCCCCCCACCCCCCCCCCCCCCCACCCCCCCCCCCCCCCACCCCCCCCCCCCCCCACCCCCCCCCCCCCCCACCCCCCCCCCCCCCCACCCCCCCCCCCCCCCACCCCCCCCCCCCCCCACCCCCCCCCCCCCCCACCCCCCCCCCCCCCCACCCCCCCCCCCCCCCACCCCCCCCCCCCCCCACCCCCCCCCCCCCCCACCCCCCCCCCCCCCCACCCCCCCCCCCCCCCACCCCCCCCCCCCCCCACCCCCCCCCCCCCCCACCCCCCCCCCCCCCCACCCCCCCCCCCCCCCACCCCCCCCCCCCCCCACCCCCCCCCCCCCCCACCCCCCCCCCCCCCCACCCCCCCCCCCCCCCACCCCCCCCCCCCCCCACCCCCCCCCCCCCCCACCCCCCCCCCCCCCCACCCCCCCCCCCCCCCACCCCCCCCCCCCCCCACCCCCCCCCCCCCCCACCCCCCCCCCCCCCCACCCCCCCCCCCCCCCACCCCCCCCCCCCCCCACCCCCCCCCCCCCCCACCCCCCCCCCCCCCCACCCCCCCCCCCCCCCACCCCCCCCCCCCCCCACCCCCCCCCCCCCCCACCCCCCCCCCCCCCCACCCCCCCCCCCCCCCACCCCCCCCCCCCCCCACCCCCCCCCCCCCCCACCCCCCCCCCCCCCCACCCCCCCCCCCCCCCACCCCCCCCCCCCCCCACCCCCCCCCCCCCCCACCCCCCCCCCCCCCCACCCCCCCCCCCCCCCACCCCCCCCCCCCCCCACCCCCCCCCCCCCCCACCCCCCCCCCCCCCCACCCCCCCCCCCCCCCACCCCCCCCCCCCCCCACCCCCCCCCCCCCCCACCCCCCCCCCCCCCCACCCCCCCCCCCCCCCACCCCCCCCCCCCCCCACCCCCCCCCCCCCCCACCCCCCCCCCCCCCCACCCCCCCCCCCCCCCACCCCCCCCCCCCCCCACCCCCCCCCCCCCCCACCCCCCCCCCCCCCCACCCCCCCCCCCCCCCACCCCCCCCCCCCCCCACCCCCCCCCCCCCCCACCCCCCCCCCCCCCCACCCCCCCCCCCCCCCACCCCCCCCCCCCCCCACCCCCCCCCCCCCCCACCCCCCCCCCCCCCCACCCCCCCCCCCCCCCACCCCCCCCCCCCCCCACCCCCCCCCCCCCCCACCCCCCCCCCCCCCCACCCCCCCCCCCCCCCACCCCCCCCCCCCCCCACCCCCCCCCCCCCCCACCCCCCCCCCCCCCCACCCCCCCCCCCCCCCACCCCCCCCCCCCCCCACCCCCCCCCCCCCCCACCCCCCCCCCCCCCCACCCCCCCCCCCCCCCACCCCCCCCCCCCCCCACCCCCCCCCCCCCCCACCCCCCCCCCCCCCCACCCCCCCCCCCCCCCACCCCCCCCCCCCCCCACCCCCCCCCCCCCCCACCCCCCCCCCCCCCCACCCCCCCCCCCCCCCACCCCCCCCCCCCCCCACCCCCCCCCCCCCCCACCCCCCCCCCCCCCCACCCCCCCCCCCCCCCACCCCCCCCCCCCCCCACCCCCCCCCCCCCCCACCCCCCCCCCCCCCCACCCCCCCCCCCCCCCACCCCCCCCCCCCCCCACCCCCCCCCCCCCCCACCCCCCCCCCCCCCCACCCCCCCCCCCCCCCACCCCCCCCCCCCCCCACCCCCCCCCCCCCCCACCCCCCCCCCCCCCCACCCCCCCCCCCCCCCACCCCCCCCCCCCCCCACCCCCCCCCCCCCCCACCCCCCCCCCCCCCCACCCCCCCCCCCCCCCACCCCCCCCCCCCCCCACCCCCCCCCCCCCCCACCCCCCCCCCCCCCCACCCCCCCCCCCCCCCACCCCCCCCCCCCCCCACCCCCCCCCCCCCCCACCCCCCCCCCCCCCCACCCCCCCCCCCCCCCACCCCCCCCCCCCCCCACCCCCCCCCCCCCCCACCCCCCCCCCCCCCCACCCCCCCCCCCCCCCACCCCCCCCCCCCCCCACCCCCCCCCCCCCCCACCCCCCCCCCCCCCCACCCCCCCCCCCCCCCACCCCCCCCCCCCCCCACCCCCCCCCCCCCCCACCCCCCCCCCCCCCCACCCCCCCCCCCCCCCACCCCCCCCCCCCCCCACCCCCCCCCCCCCCCACCCCCCCCCCCCCCCACCCCCCCCCCCCCCCACCCCCCCCCCCCCCCACCCCCCCCCCCCCCCACCCCCCCCCCCCCCCACCCCCCCCCCCCCCCACCCCCCCCCCCCCCCACCCCCCCCCCCCCCCACCCCCCCCCCCCCCCACCCCCCCCCCCCCCCACCCCCCCCCCCCCCCACCCCCCCCCCCCCCCACCCCCCCCCCCCCCCACCCCCCCCCCCCCCCACCCCCCCCCCCCCCCACCCCCCCCCCCCCCCACCCCCCCCCCCCCCCACCCCCCCCCCCCCCCACCCCCCCCCCCCCCCACCCCCCCCCCCCCCCACCCCCCCCCCCCCCCACCCCCCCCCCCCCCCACCCCCCCCCCCCCCCACCCCCCCCCCCCCCCACCCCCCCCCCCCCCCACCCCCCCCCCCCCCCACCCCCCCCCCCCCCCACCCCCCCCCCCCCCCACCCCCCCCCCCCCCCACCCCCCCCCCCCCCCACCCCCCCCCCCCCCCACCCCCCCCCCCCCCCACCCCCCCCCCCCCCCACCCCCCCCCCCCCCCACCCCCCCCCCCCCCCACCCCCCCCCCCCCCCACCCCCCCCCCCCCCCACCCCCCCCCCCCCCCACCCCCCCCCCCCCCCACCCCCCCCCCCCCCCACCCCCCCCCCCCCCCACCCCCCCCCCCCCCCACCCCCCCCCCCCCCCACCCCCCCCCCCCCCCACCCCCCCCCCCCCCCACCCCCCCCCCCCCCCACCCCCCCCCCCCCCCACCCCCCCCCCCCCCCACCCCCCCCCCCCCCCACCCCCCCCCCCCCCCACCCCCCCCCCCCCCCACCCCCCCCCCCCCCCACCCCCCCCCCCCCCCACCCCCCCCCCCCCCCACCCCCCCCCCCCCCCACCCCCCCCCCCCCCCACCCCCCCCCCCCCCCACCCCCCCCCCCCCCCACCCCCCCCCCCCCCCACCCCCCCCCCCCCCCACCCCCCCCCCCCCCCACCCCCCCCCCCCCCCACCCCCCCCCCCCCCCACCCCCCCCCCCCCCCACCCCCCCCCCCCCCCACCCCCCCCCCCCCCCACCCCCCCCCCCCCCCACCCCCCCCCCCCCCCACCCCCCCCCCCCCCCACCCCCCCCCCCCCCCACCCCCCCCCCCCCCCACCCCCCCCCCCCCCCACCCCCCCCCCCCCCCACCCCCCCCCCCCCCCACCCCCCCCCCCCCCCACCCCCCCCCCCCCCCACCCCCCCCCCCCCCCACCCCCCCCCCCCCCCACCCCCCCCCCCCCCCACCCCCCCCCCCCCCCACCCCCCCCCCCCCCCACCCCCCCCCCCCCCCACCCCCCCCCCCCCCCACCCCCCCCCCCCCCCACCCCCCCCCCCCCCCACCCCCCCCCCCCCCCACCCCCCCCCCCCCCCACCCCCCCCCCCCCCCACCCCCCCCCCCCCCCACCCCCCCCCCCCCCCACCCCCCCCCCCCCCCACCCCCCCCCCCCCCCACCCCCCCCCCCCCCCACCCCCCCCCCCCCCCACCCCCCCCCCCCCCCACCCCCCCCCCCCCCCACCCCCCCCCCCCCCCACCCCCCCCCCCCCCCACCCCCCCCCCCCCCCACCCCCCCCCCCCCCCACCCCCCCCCCCCCCCACCCCCCCCCCCCCCCACCCCCCCCCCCCCCCACCCCCCCCCCCCCCCACCCCCCCCCCCCCCCACCCCCCCCCCCCCCCACCCCCCCCCCCCCCCACCCCCCCCCCCCCCCACCCCCCCCCCCCCCCACCCCCCCCCCCCCCCACCCCCCCCCCCCCCCACCCCCCCCCCCCCCCACCCCCCCCCCCCCCCACCCCCCCCCCCCCCCACCCCCCCCCCCCCCCACCCCCCCCCCCCCCCACCCCCCCCCCCCCCCACCCCCCCCCCCCCCCACCCCCCCCCCCCCCCACCCCCCCCCCCCCCCACCCCCCCCCCCCCCCACCCCCCCCCCCCCCCACCCCCCCCCCCCCCCACCCCCCCCCCCCCCCACCCCCCCCCCCCCCCACCCCCCCCCCCCCCCACCCCCCCCCCCCCCCACCCCCCCCCCCCCCCACCCCCCCCCCCCCCCACCCCCCCCCCCCCCCCCCCCCCCCCCCCCCCACCCCCCCCCCCCCCCACGCCCCCCCCCCCCCCCCCCCCCCCCCCCAACCCCCCCCCCCCCCCACCCCCCCCCCCCCCCACCCCCCCCCCCCCCCACCCCCCCCCCCCCCCAACCCCCCGCCCCCCCACCCCCCCCCCCCCCCACCCCCCCCCCCCTCCACCCCCAACCCCCACACCACCCCCCCCGCCCCCAACCCCCCCCTGCCCCCCAACCCCCCCCCCCCCACCCCCCCCCGCCCCCCCCACCCCCACACCCCCCCACCCCCCCCCCCCCCCCACCCACCCCCCCCCACCCCCCCCCCCCCCCAACCTGCCAGCATCATGCTGGCAGGGGATGATGGGGACTGTAGTCCATAACATCTGGAGGGCCGCAAGTTTGACACCTGTGCTTTAGAAGGTAGGTGCTGCGGCACTATGCTTTCCTCTCCCTAAGCCCCACCATCTCCAGGCTTCCCAAAATCTCCAGAAATTTCATTTTTTGATTCATAATGGTGGTGCCATCAAGTTGGTGACCCCATAGGACCGTGGTGGCGAACCTTTGGCACTCCAGATGTTATGGACTTCAATTCCCATCAGCCCTTGCCAATTGGCCATGCTGGCAGGGGCTGATGGGAATTGTAGTCCATAACATCTGGAGTGCCAAAGGTTTGCCACCACTGCCATAGGATTTTCAAAGTAAGAGGCACTCAAAGGTGGTTTGCCATTGCCTGCCTCTTCATAGCAACCATGGACTTCCTTGGTGGTCTCCCATGCAAGATCTGAAGAGATCAGCCTAGCCCTAGGCCAGTGATAGCGAACCTTTTTGAGGCCGAGTGCCCAAACTGCAACCCCAAACCCACTTATTTATCACAAAGTGCCAACAGGTTTTAGTTTAGAAAAAAGGATTGGCTCCGAGGCATGCGTTACTCAGGAGTAAGCTTGGTGGTAGTCGGTGGCTTTGCATTGAAGCAACCGGGCAACTCTTCCAATGGGTGAATCATGACCCTAGGAGGGTTTACTCAGAAGCAAGGCCCATTGCCAGCAACCGAGCTTACTCCCAGGTAAAGGATGGCGCTTTAGTTCTTCGCATGAAAATCAGTGGGGTTTAACAGTGTCTAACAGGGTTACTTACACTGCTTCCCCTAAACTAGGTCTTAGGTTTAATGCTAATAATAGAGCCCAGTGGCCCAGGCCAGCCTAGATGTGTGTGTGTGTGGGGGGAGGATTCTGTTTGCGTGTGCCCACAAAGAGGGCTCTGAGTGCCACCTCTGGCACCCGTGCCATAGGTTCGCCACCATTGATTTATGGTGACCCCATAGGATTTTCAAGATAAGAGGCACTCAAAGGTGATTTGCCATTGCCTGCCTCTTCATAGCAACCATGGACTTCCTTGGTGGTCTCCCATGCAAGATCTGAAGAGATCAGCCTAGCCCTAGGCCATTCAGGCTGAGCTCCTCCTCTCTGGCGGTCTTCAAGCGCAAGGTGGACGAACACTTGTCAGGGATGTTGTAGGCTGATCCTCCATTGAGCAGGGGTTGAACTAGGTGGCCTGTCTGGCCCCTTCCAACTCTGTGATTCTACCCTGGTCAGGGTTTTGGTTCATAACCTCAGGTGTGCTCAGAATGGAACACTAGCCTCTACAGGGTTCTCATAAAATTTGTCCTAGTCCAGTGGTGGCGAACCTTTGGCACTCCAGATGTTATGGACTACAATTCCCATCAGCCTCTGCCAGCATGGCCAATTGACCATACTGGCAGGGGCTGATGGGAACTGTAGTCCATAACATCTGGAGTGCCAAAGGTTCACCACCACGTTCCTAGTCCATGAAAGCTTGTGCTGGAATAAGAAGTCTTTAAGGTGTCATGAACTGCATTTATTTTTGTTGTAACAGACTAACATGGTTACCCCTCTGGAACTGTTAAGATCATAAGAAAGAGCCTGCTGGAACAGACCAGAGTCCATCTAGTCCAGCACTCTGCTACTCGCAGTGGCCCACCAGGTGCCTTTGGGAGCTCACGTGCAGGATGTGAAAGCAATGGCCTTCTGCTGCTGCTGCTGCTCCCGAGCACCTGTTCTGCAAAGGCAGTTGCAATCTGAGATCAAGGAGGATCAAGATTGGTAGCCATAGATCGACTTCTCCTCCATCAATCTGTCCAAGCCCTTTTAAAAGCTGTCCAGATAAGTGGCCATCACCACCTCCTGTGGCAGCATATTCCAAACACCAATCACGCGTTGCGTGAAGAAGTGTTTCCTTTTATTAGTCCTAATTCTTCCCCCCAGCATTTTCAATGAATGCCCCCTGGTTCTAGTATTGTGAGAAAGAGAGAAAAATGTCTCTCTGTCAACATTTTCTACCCATGCATAAATTTATGGACTTCAGTCATATACCCCTTCAGACGTCTCCTCTCCAAACTAAAGAGTCCCAAACGCTGCAGCCTCTCCTCATAAGGAAGGAGAGGCTGCAGCGTTTGGCTCTCTTTCGTTTGGAGAGGAGACGTCTGAAAGGGGACATGATTGAAGTTGCTGTAGATGTTTTGTCTGAGCAGATTCCACTAATGAAAATTAATGTAACTTTCTTCAAAACGTCTACAGAACCTTAACCTAGTCAAAAAGGACCCTGCTTCATGCTTTCATCTTACGCGAAATTGCACGACCGCTCTGTGTGCAGAGATGAAAATGTGAAGAGCCTGAGCAGAGGCAACCAGAAATGACTTCCTGGGTAGAAGGCCAGGATGTCTCACAAGAGAACTATGCGCCTCAAAGGAGGTGGAGAGGGGGAGAAACCATAAAAATCAGCCAGTGTAACGAGAACCACTCAAGCTAGGCCAAAGAAAATAACCCCACAAGATGAATTTCTGGAATATTCTCACTCTTCTGTCACTGAGGGCTGGCAGGGCCAGCAAAGGAGAAACAGTCCCAGGACCCAGTCAGAACAAAAAGAAGAAACTAAACCTCTAGTTAAATTAGAAACGTTAGAGTTGGGTTACATACAATGTATACCATCTGAACCAATTGCATTTATACATGAATAGTTTTCACCAGTGGTGGGATCCAAAAATTTTAGTAACAGGTTCCCATGGTGGTGGGATTCAAACTGTGACGTGGTGCCAATGGGGCTGGGCGGGGCACGATGGGGGCATGGTTGGGCATTCCTGGGCGGGGCTGTGGCAAGGACGCAGCCGCTGCGCCGGCCCTTGGGCGGGAAACGAATGCACGCAGGCGCAGGCTGCCACGCACGCCGGTGCACCTGCCAAAAATGCGCCCCCTGCAGGCACCCCCAGAAATTCCCGATTGACAGCAATGGATTGTGTAGATGTAGAACAAAGAATCTTGGACAAATTTCTGGGGGTGCCTGCAGGGGGCGCATTTTTGGCATATTGGCACCACAATTTCAGGATATCATCAGGAGACTGTCCTGATGATGCCCCCAAAGTTTGGTGCAGTTTGGTTCAGGGGAGCCAAAGTTACGGACTTTCAAAGGTGTAGCCCCCATCCCCTATCAGCTCCCATTGGAAACAATGGGGGATAGGGGCACCCCTTTTGAGGGTCCATATCTGAACCAAACTGCACAAATCTTGGTGGGTATCATCAAGACAGTCACCTGATGATACCCTGATAATTTGGTGCCTATACATCTAAAAATGCGTCCCCTGCAGGCACCCCCAGAAATTTGCCCAAGATTCTTTGTTCTGCAGTGACTTAGCTGTATTGTTGTCATTAGGGAATTTCTGGTAGAGGGCTGTGAGGTGCACATTTCTGAAGGTATAGTCACAAAACTTTCAGGAGAGTCTCTGGATGACACCATCCAGGTTTGGGGAACTTTGCTTCAGGGGGTTCAATTCTATGGGCCCCAAAAAGGGTAGGGTTAGGGTATGGGCCCCCACTCAACCTTTGGCTACACCAGGGGTAGGGAACCTTTAACACTCAAAGAGCCATTTGGACCCATTTTCCATGGGAAAAGAAAACACTTGGAGCCGCAAATAATGTTTGACTTTTAAAATAAAGATAACACTGTATATATTGGGTTTTTTAACCTTTTACTCCGCTCATTCTGAGAAGCGCATGGATGCGTCTGCCCTGCTGCCTGCAGGGCGGGCAAGGATGGGGCCAGCGGCTCTGCTCGTGGAGCCGCAGTGCAAGGGCAGAAGAGCCGCATGCGGCTCTCGAGCCGCAGGTTCCCTACCCCTGGGCTACACAGTTAAGGAAATATCCATGGGATGAACAATCAATCTTTCTGGGAACCTCGTTTTCCATCACTGAGTTTCTGAGTAAGGACTTGCTGACAAGTTCATGGGGCACCACCAGGACCCCCCAAAATGACAGATAGCAAGCTTTAAAATATCTATATTTAATATATAATAATATAGATTAAATCTTCCAACCTTTGGCCTTATCTGGAAAAAAACAGTTTTTTTAACAAGGCATTTCTTTGAAGCATAATACAATTCCTTATACTCTTAAACCAGAGGAAGACGACATTCCACAGGGCTCATTCACCTCCGTGGAATATAAAAACTCCATTTACAAAACCCATGTAATGCACCAGCACATTTGAGAAAAGCAATTAAGGCAGAGAAATATGAATTAATAAGGCTGGGGGAGGGAGCGGCCAAGCCACATGATCGAGAAAGAATTTGACCCCACAATAGCGAACAAAACTTTCCACCCTGACCTCCAGAATTATTGCCCAAAGTGCGGTCATAAAACAGGGACTACATGCCCAGGAAACTGCCTGGAAATAAAAGATTGACGTAATTCCAATGCAAATTCTCACTTTACCTGAGTGTGGCGAGGAGACAGAAACTAAAAGGTACGTCTTTGGCCTCCTTGGTGCAGAGTCTATACTGCATTTGTGCTGAACAACCAGCAAACTGATTCTTACATTTCCCAAACTGATTTGTTTTTCCCATAGAGAGGTTCTATGCTCTTAGAAGAGGGTGTGTGTGTGTGTGTGTGAGTGAGTGAGTGAGTGAGTGAGTGAGTGAGTGAGTGAGTGAGTGAGTGAGTGAGTGAGTGAGTGAGTGAGTGAGTGAGTGAGTGA